>NC_056734.1:748821094-748884706 GCF_019279795.1 Protopterus annectens | reverse complement strand
GTTCACGGGTATGTGCATTTCTGATGGCTGTCCACCGAACATGTCCAGGCACCAGAACAATAACTTGAGCATCCTAAACACACTCTCTATTATGATTCTGGTTTGTGCTTGTGCCTCATTATGGAGTTCTTGTTCAGGTGTGTGTGCATTTCTGATGGGTGTCATCAGCCATGGCTCCGGTGCGTAACCAGCATCTCCCACTAGGTGGCCATATGGGATGTACCTATTGGCAAATCTCTGGTACAGCTGTGTCATATGCCAGATGTGGGAGTCGTGATAGCTTCCAGAGCTGCTAGCACAGACATTCAGGATAATGCCCTGGGCATCGCACACGACCTGGCAGTTGATAGAGGGGAAGCCCTTGCGGTTTATGTAGACCCTACCCCACTCACCAGGTGGTGCTTTGATGTGTATGTACGTGCAGTCTATAGCACCCACTACATCTGGGTATTCTGCTATTTGGTGGAAGAGATGCATATTGTTGGTCAATGCCTCACGGGTGTTGTAAAAATATATGTGCTCACCAGCATGTGCTGACATGGCATACAGGAACTGGTAGAGTACCCTGGATGCTGATGCCTGTGAGATCCCCATGATATCCCCGGTTGGCCATTGGAAGGTACCTGTGGCTAGAATTCTTAAGCTTACACATACCTTGGTATCCACTGGGATGGGTTTCCCTCTGTTGGTTCTGTGTGTGAGGCGTGGACGGCACAGCTCAACAATTCACTGTAGGAGGTCCCTGTCCACCCTATAGTGCTCCACTATCTCCAGCTCATGTAGCCCCTGGTAGGTTACCCTGGGTCTGTACACTCTTCTCCTTCTCCTCACTGTGGGTTGGTCATCAGCATTCTCATCCTTACCACCCTCAGCCTCTTGCACATACTGATGTATGAGAGCGACAGCAGCCCCTATCATTTTGTTGCTTTTGTTAGGTAAAATTTCCCCATTTGTGTACACTGGTGGTATGGAGTTTGTGGGAAAAAAACAAAGGGAAAGGTGTTTGCATAGTTTATAGTAGTGTGATGGGCTGGACTGCTGCCTGTGTAATTGGCTGGTTCTGATACATTTCACCTGCCAGCTATGCTAGTTCACCTTGATTACCTTCCTACTGCTGTTTTCCCTTCCCATTGCCTTCCTGTTTAAGCCCTAAGGCACGACATGCATACCTAGTGCTCAGATGTGAACAGAGCTGCTATTTCCTGTTTTTTTTTTTAAACTCAGTGTGTGCTGCACAAACCTGTTTAGGCAATGTAAACAACTTTTAGCAGAAACTGTCCCTCCTTGGCCATGAGCACACTATGCATTTCTTGGTTTAAGACACTACAGCCTTAGACACACCCCCTGTCTTAGCTATGCTTAGCTAAGGGAAAACATGGGCCACAGAGCTCCAATAAGCTTACAACATGCATGACACAACACCTTATGCAGTCATCTAGCTCTTAGGCTTAAACCATGGTATTACTGCACCTACACAGTTGGGTGCAAGCTAGCATTCAGGGGAAATCTGTGATTCAGTATCACTGCCCTCATTTGCATAGGATTGACTGCTAATGCATGGTTACAAAACCAGCCATCAGCCTTCCCCCTTAGCAACCACTATTCCATGGTCTTGTATTATGCATGCCATTGACTATTATGGCAAAATTATGATTTTGGTTTAAAAGCTTATTTCCTGCTTTTTTATTATTTTCGGGCTGATCCCATTTGTGCACCACTGCGCTATGCTTAAATGGCTGAAATTGGCCCCCAAAAAATAAAAGTTAGTTTTTATACTTTTGAAACTATTTTTCATTCCTATGGACATATATTTGGCCATTGCCATGCCTAACCCTTATAATACATGCTTTTTTACAAGCTGTCATATCTCCATTTTGTAGTTTGCAGAAATGTATTCAGCTACTGTCTGAATACATTTCTGTAGTTTATACTATTCCTGCACTGACGCTTGCCTGCTTCCTGGATCGCTAATTCACCTCATATGCATGATTTTCATGAGCAAATGAGGTAATTTGCATACAGGGGCTGTGTCTATGCAGAAATAGTGCAGGAGTGCACGTGCACATCCCGGGAGCTTGTTCCTGGATCGCACATCGGACATATTGCCTGCAGCAGCTCTTGAACTATTCCTGCATGCCATGCAGAGCTTGCTGAATCCTGCGGAGTATCATTTACTTGTAGGTGATGTTTTGAGTTTATTGTGGATCAGTCTTACCTGTATTTGTTTTCTGTACTTTTATTTGAATATTGCTGTTATGAACAATGGACCATTCATAAAATAATCACATAGAGAGATATATAGATATAAACAGTGCAATACAATATATGATTTTCTACACGTGTTTGACTCCAAAAAGCTCACAGACCACAGTGTGTCATCTAGGACCATGAGTATCTTGTAGTCTGCATGGACTACACCATGTGCTTTGACTCAGCTACAAGTTTGGTTAAGGTCCATCAGTTATGCTGAGGTATAGAGCTACCACCCAAACATGTAGTTATTTTACAGCAAAGTAAGACAAGTGGCAGAGTTTTGGGGAAAAGGAGGGGCCAAGAGCTTATCAATTAGGTTAGAGAGAGTTAGATTTAGGGTTAGAGAATGGGGTTGTGATTAGGATTGGGAAGCAGGAGAATCTAAGTTTAGGAAGCAGGAAGGGATTGTAGGGTGGAACATCTGTTTTATTTGACTCTAGGAAAAAGGACTCATGAGCATAGCTAAGGAAGCTTGAAGAGGGCAGCTATCCTGGGCTCATGGTGTTAGGAGGCATGGTTGTCAGTTGCCTATTGGAATTTATTGCAGTGCTATCATTCTAAAATGGATACAGTACAGTAAACTGTGTAATTTTAGTCAGGACTGAAGCATTGATGAACAGGAGGGGAGTTTAGGGTTAGGGACCACTTGTGGAATTTGACTCTAGGGAAAAGGACACATGAGCATAGTTAGGGAGGAGTGAAGGGGGCAGCTTACCTGGGCTCATGGTTTTAGGAGGCAAAATCAGCAGTTGCCAATTAAACTTAATGTTAACATGACTGCAGCATTAAATCAAGTGCAGTCATTTGTTAATGATGCATTGTTTGAAAGGCCACCCATTTATAAGTTACAAAAGGATTACTGAAGAGGAGAGTTAAGGAAGTGTAATTTGCAAAGATTAAAAAGTTCAAAAGAGGCAGTCGTATTATGAGAAAAATGTAGCACGAATATCATATAAGCAAACACAAATGGTCTATTTGCACAAACAGCTTTTGTACCGGCTTTTAAAATTAAAGATAAACAAAAAGGAATGATGCATTCTTTCATTTTAAAATACTTTGATTTTACAAAAGTATTTTTGTCAAATACTGATGTAGAACTAGAACTTTCTGATTCCTCCTCCTTTTTATCATATCAGCAAATATCCCCTAGAAAGAGACAATCAATTCCAGCAATAGGGATATAAATGTGGGGGCAGTAAACACCCAAATAAGGAAACAAATGCTTAGTGTGTTCAAATAAATTATATATTTGGCATTGCGACACTACCAGTTCATTCTTTGGTTAATGATTGTGACAATAATTTGACTGTTAATTTGACTTATTTTATTTTGTCAGCTGATCATGTTTCTGTGCCTAATAAAGATTTAACTTTTAGTCTTCCTTTCTTTGTTTCCCAGTCAGATAGCTACTGATGTTAACAACCTTCCCAGATACAGTACTTCCCCTAATTCTGGTGTTAAGGAATTTGGAATATTTCCCTCTTAAATTTTAAAAAGTCTTCTTTTAATCCACCTTTTCTCTAAGTATTTATTGGAGCAGTCAGTATTAAATGATTTAAATATTGAACAAACAGAAAGAGTGACTATTAGCTTACTGATATGTTTTGAACTTATGTTAGATGACCGTTAACAACTTTTCTGTCTTCTTTCTAAAATTCTTAAGTAGTCCCTTCCACCTCCAGCAAGACCTGTAGCATCTGGAATGGAAATTCTAGCAGAACCTCTCCCAGATTTTCTTGAGAAATAATTGAAAGTTTTAATATCTGTGGTGCATTTTAGGATCAGATGCATCACTGATTTTTTTTAATTATTTTGGAAGTTAATGATATATTGCTTTCAACCTATAAGTGTATACCACATGTGAAGTCTTTATATACTAGTATCTTGCATAAAAGTGGTATAAAGGCTATAAAGTTGTGTCTGGAGGTGTCTGAATGATGAAATGGGTATTTTAATGATTTTTTTAATGATTTTTACAAGATATGCTGGAATGTGCTTACACAAAATTTTCTATCAGAATGAATGCTATCAGCAAATTAATGATATAACAATGCAAGCATTCTTTGCTCCCATTTATGTTGATTCATTTGTGGGCTAATTGGAACATTATTATATTTTTATGAATAGATTGACAGGTATTTGGGGAAGACTGGCACATAGGAGCACTTTATGAGTGACTGTTGGTTGTTTGGGCTGGCACACTGGTAGACAAAATAATTTGTGCCTTTTTCAAATGACAACAAACTTTGATACAGGGTGTTCTTTGTCCTCGTACTTATAGAAGATTCATTTTTTGGATGTCAGAATTAATAAGAAGGCAAATTAATCCATTAAAAATTTTGCTTTTTCATAAACCTTTGAGTAAGAAATCATTAGTTTTTTTAATATAGAACTGGTATTTACATTAAAATTGGACACTTTTAGGGGCAAGTTTCGACAACAAGGGTATGGCCCCTCTGTTACTTTGAAACTATTTATATTGTAGCCAGTAGTTTGCTAAAGTTTCAAAGCAGGAGAGA
This sequence comes from Protopterus annectens, assembly GCF_019279795.1. Lineage (NCBI taxonomy): Eukaryota > Metazoa > Chordata > Ceratodontiformes > Protopteridae > Protopterus > Protopterus annectens. The sequence goes on along the minus strand of NC_056734.1, from coordinate 748,879,934 downwards.
TTTGTTTCTATTTTTTCCTCAGCTTTGTTTTGTGTGTGTGTGTGTGTGTGTGTGTGTGTGTGTGTGTGTGTGTGTGTGTGTGTGTGTGTGTGTGTGTGTGTGTGTGTGTGTGCCCTTAGCTTTGAGGGGATTCTTTTTTCTCTGAGCAGTAACTAAGAGTTAACAACAACATATTAGGAAACTACACAGGATACTTGGTTACCATGTTACAGCTCTGTTTAGATGGGACAGAGCACTGAAAACACCTTTTGGCAAAACCCTGGGTCTGCTGAGGATTTTAACAAATTAAAGGGATATTAATTCCGTGGTGGTGCTGCAGTGGAGGTTTTGTGATTTTTGTATTTCGTGTGCTCTATACTTCAGAACTGATTCATGCATCTGCTTGTTCAGTTTCAGATAGCTAGATAGATAGACACATAGCTAGCTAGTTAACAAGCTAGCTAGATAAAGATGCTTGTGTGTGTGTGTGTGTGTGTGTGTGTGTGTGTGTGTGTGTGTGTGTGTGTGTGTGTGTGTGTGTGTGGGTGTGTGTGTGTGTGTGTGTGTGTGTGTGTGTGTGTGTGTGTGTGTGTATGTTTGTGTGTATATGTGTATATGTGAAACACTAGATGTAAGACGACCAACACCATTGTGTGTGTGTGTGTGTGTGTGTGTGTGTGTGTGTGTGTGTGTGTGTGTGTGTGTGTGTGTGTGTGTGTGTGTGTGTGTGCGTGCGTGTGTGTGTGTCTATGGATGTGAGTGCATGCACGTGAGTGTATGAGAACCACTAGACATAAAACCAGTGTATGTGTGTGTGTGTGTGTGTGTGAACTGCTAGAAGTAAGACCAGCACCATTGTGTGTGTGTGTATGCATGTCTGTGTGTGTGAGAAGCACTAAAAGTAAGACCAGCACCATATACTGGAAAATCTATGTCAGCACCTTTATATAAAGCATGACTGCTGTACCTATTTGGCTTTTCTATAGGTTAATGAGTACATGTTCCTTGAGCATCAGGTGTCTGAGTCACAAGACACTGAGCATCAAAATGCCAATGACCATTTGCAAGAAGAAATAGATGATGGTGCAGTTTTTATATGTGTTCTGACAGTGATTCCTTTGTTTTGGGAGATGTCTTCTGTTCCAAAACTATTAAAATTAGGCAGTCAGAGTCTAAGTCGACTACTTATCTCCACAGTCAGCCTTTCTGTTGCCACACAGGCCATCCTTCATACTTTGAAATTTTGCTTATTAATACCTGCAGTTAAACCATCCTCTCCTCCACTCACCAATCTGCAACCAAAGAGTAGAAGAGATAACTGCTAATGATATTCTGACAGGCTGGCAACACAGATTTAGACATGACTGTGGTACTCTTGACAGTTACTCATACTCTTACAAAGTAGACTTACACCAGCATGGGTAGAAGACTTCCTACTGCATGAAATAAGCATTTGAAACAATCAGTCATAATATAGTGCTCAACAACTTAAATTTCACTGGGTTTTCAAATAATGCTAGACTTTTTGCTTAAAAACTATCTTGCCGGCCATCCTTTTCTAGACTCAGATACTTATATACAATGTGAAGTAGGTAGAACATATGCTGGTGTCCCCCAGAAATCCATGCTACTGTTCCCCATATTCATTAGTGATCTATCTTGGGCCCTCCCTTAGTTAGAATGCTTGCTATGTAAAGACGACATAGACGTTACAAGATCAGGGAAGGCAATGATCTCACTTGCTAACATAGTACAGAGGGATTTTGCTCTGTTATGGAACTTGCTAGCCTGTGACAAAATCACCATTAATACCTTCAAGACCACAGTTATGCTTTGTTTTAACACCCCATAATGCCTGAAGGCAAATAAAAACATCACTGTACCCCAACCCAATGGATAATCCCTCCCTATAGTCAGAACTAGGAAGCATCTTGGTGTCAGCCTAAATCAGAATCTGAATTTGAACATGCATACAAAAACAGTAGTTAATACTGTCACAGCTTAAGAAGTCATACTGCATCTCCAATCTCTTAATCACAGAAGGCAGACATGCTACCAACTTTACATTACACAGCCTGGAATATGGCCTTCCAATTGTAGCATTATCTTCAGGGATAACTCCTCATTCCTCTCATCATCTGAAAACAAAATTCTCAGCCTTACTCATCACTCCAGTCAAAGAGCACATTACTACATTACCATATCCAAGTGCACATGGCTGCCACTGCTGGATATAGCTTCACATTTACTAAATAGTCTCACTTATAAGCTTCAGAATGAAAGTTGTTGTCCACCTGTCAAATACAAACTATATAAGAGAACCACCCACCACTCTCCAGAATAACAACAGACTATTATTGGAGTGACCCCTTTTTATTCCCACAACAACCAAAACATCTCTTTAAACTAGCTGTGTCTTGCAAGTGCAACATTCCACGGGAGATAAGAGAGCTGGACCATCTGAAACCTTTAAAAAAGCAACTTAAATCACATTTAAATAGCATAAAAATGCAATTGTTTTCATAATGCTGGCAAATACTTATGTTTACTCCAACTGCTTCAAATATCTTTATTTACAAACTTCAGTTCTCTTACTTCAGTAAATCTCTCCTGCTGTTGTTGTCTATTGGTCTCCTGTTTAACAAACACTTTGCTGTAATCTTCTTTAGTAATCAGCTGTCTCTACAATGCTTGACCCAGCTCTGTTGCTCTTTATGTTCATCTAGGACTGTAGTTGTTGAGTTATACAGTCTCTCATCAAGTAACTGTGTGCATGGAGAATTTGCTGAGGCTACTTATTTAATTTTGTTACCTTAGCATTTACAGTGCATATCCAGCATACATACATGCATACAACTTTCTGTCTAAAATTTTTCTAAACATATAGAAGTCCTACTTGGCTACAGTGTAGGCCATACCACACAGTCACAAATCATATTTCTCACTCACTACTCAATACATAAGTAACTAAAATCTCTATATTATTCTATGCAGTTTTGAAATATTTTACCTTATAGAAAACTACATTTGTCATAACTGTATTTGTCTAGCATTTCTTTTTTTTCTTTCTGTCTTTATTTATTTGTTAACATTCAGTCATTCATACATTTCTAATGCCGACTTTATCCAGTTCAGGTGTTATATGGGGATCTGAATTCCGTCTTTGCACACACACACACACACACACACACACACACACACACACACACACACACACATGAAAAACATCCATATAATCGAATGTTCATAATGTTCAACATTTTTTTGTGTACTTCGATATTCTGAAGTACAACCCTCATATATACAGACACACACACACACACACACACACACACACACACACACACACACACACACACACACACACCTATAGACATAAGATGATCATCAGTTCATCAATCTGCCTGCCTTTGGAATATGGTAGGAAGTTAGCAACCCCATGGGAAACCCACAGGACACAACAGAGACAAGCAGACTCCACACAAAGGTACTGTAGTCTAAAACTGTATGTGACAACCAAGCTACAGCTATAAAAATCAGTGAAACCTATTTACAATCACTAACCTTAACAGGATGCTTCAGCAGAAATTCCCCTTTACCCTGTGCATCTCTTTTGCCCCTACAATTACCACATAGCAAATGTCTTCATTTGCATACTTTTCCTTCATAGCTCTATTAACCTAGGAGATATATAAAACCTTTGTTTACCCTTTTTCATCTGTTCTTGGATAGAGTGTACTCATTATTGATTTTGTATAAATTTGTCTAAGGGTGTTTTACACACCTTTCTTGGAGTTATTAATTAATTAATTAATTAATTAAGTAATTAATTAAGTTTGCATACAAGAAATATTTGAGTACATAATAAGTGCCTGAATAAAATTTTCTGAAGAAAATCTAAATAAAATGACTTGGGCAGATTACTCAAGACTTGTACCTACACAGGTCACTGATACTGTATCTACATACAGCATTGCACTGATGCTTATGCGACCTAATTATGGATTACCGACATCAGTTGCAAGATGTATTATGCTATCATCAGCTTCATGAAGTTATTGAGATCCTCTGGATAACAAGAGATGACATTCTGATTTATTACTTCTGATTAATTAGGAGTTTCCTTGCAGCAGGGAATGCTTGACTTTTAGTTCATTTTTCTTGTTCTGTAGCAGCCCTTTGCTGACTGAATATCTTATTTGATGAAATAACTGGATATCTTTGTTATACAAAGTGATCTTTATTCCCTTAGTCTGTAAGTGAGAAAGTTATCACACTTTTGTTATTCTGGTTTTCTAACCTATGATTTTGATTACTGCTTTTAGAAGTATCTGGTAGTCACTTTCTTTAAGAATGCTTATACAAAGCAAGGAATGACCAAGTCCAGGTTTACATCTGGCTATAAACAATTGTTCATAATACTTAAATGAATGCCATAGCATCGGCTCACAACATCTACTATGTTCTGACTAGCCATATTTCATTTTCCATGCATTAATGGGTATGGCATAATTCCTCCATCCTCAAGTTGTTATCCATAGTATCCCATCCGCCTCAGACACCAAAATTTGAAAGTTGTACCTTATTTTCTCATCACCCAAGGTATATGCAAGCAAGTTACTACCTGTGCAGCACTAAGGTATATGAGTCAAACTTTCTGTAGGGCTTCTTTGTCTAAAATATTGTATCTTGTACCCCGACTATTTCTGCTTTAGCAAAAGTAATTCAAAGATAAGCTGTTGTTTTAGTGTATGAGTTATTGCTGTGCTGTATATACATATACCCCAGTGATCTAAAGTGCTGTATACAGTAGCTGCTTACTCTGTATTGGTCTCATCCTAATCTCTGCCATTTTGATCATATAAAATATTGGGACAGTTTCCAAGATGTCTCTGCCATGAAAACACCTGTATGACTTAATTCAACACTTGCTGCTGGTCTTTTCCCACATGTGGTCTTTTCCATGTTGGTCATTGGCATAAATGACACATAAAACTCTATAGCTTATTTCATTTGTTGTAACTTTCTTTCTTTACCTTTGCATTTGTTGCAATGAAAAATCCTACAAACTTTTCCAAAGACTTAGCAATCCATATAATGGCAATATCACTGTTTTTGTTGATTAAACTTTCTATATAACAGAAAATAAAAGAGACCCCTTTGAAATGTATAAAAGACTAAACCTAGCCTAAAATCAGTAACCAAGGATCAGTGCCCCATCCTAGTTTGTTGCAGTGTTGACTATTTTATGTGTTTCAAGTGCTTTAGTGTTATAAAAAAGTTCAATAAAGCATTATTCAGGAAAAGAAAAATAAATGTATTAATTAACTGAATATGTAACTAATTCCCTATCATGTCTTCTACCTAATTGATTACATACTATAGTGCAGGGTGGGACACTGAAATGTTTGAAATGGAAGGCCAAATTTACCCTCCCAACAGTCAAACTGTTATAATACAGTATAAAGGAAAAAAATGCACACATTTCTTTCACCTATTGTTTTTACGCTAGATAGTGTTCATCCAAAAAGTCTGTGCAATTTAGCTTTGGAATTTAATTTTCAGTCTAGTATTGTGTTGTATATACATATACATAACAAATGAGGTTTGACAACAAACTAAGTTGTCCAGGGACATCTTCAAGAGGGGCTGGGATTCATATTAGTGGGAGTTAGGTGGGCTGGGGAGATGAATGGGTTAAATGGAGGGAGGAACAATTGGGAGTAAATGAAGTAAGGGTGGGGAGGAGCTTAAGGGGTTTTAGACAAGTGTAGCTGGGCAAGTAGTTAAATTTTGGCATGAACTTGCTAATGCAAACTTATGTCCATGACGACCAAGGTAACTTGGAGGACAGGTAGGCCTGGGATAAGTGTAGGGGCATGCTGAAGGTGGGTAATGCTTATTTCTTAATTTACTTACTTAATTAGTTATTGGAGCTTTGGCTTATTGTTAAGCATTTTAGCTGTTAGTCATACAGGGTGATTCAGACTTTGAATAAATGGTGGTGTTTAGTAGGGCCCTTCAGGGCAGTTAGCTTAAATAGCTTGGTATTTTCTCTCTTCAGCTCCTTTTAGTGGGGCCGATTGCATAGGGAATGGCATAGTAGAGTGTGATGGCTGATAGCACTGTGGCTACAGTCTTGGGGTAGGTTCAGGGCATTTAAAAAAAAAAAAAGGGGGGTCTAAATAAGGTAGCGGTTGAGGTAAGGCACATGCGATTGTCTTAGTAAAATCCATTTTTTTTTCTTGTGGGAGGGGGATGTATCCATTTTCGCTAGTGGTGGAGGTAGGGTACCATTACCGTTTTGATGGAAGTCCCTCAGCAGAGTGGTGAACGGCTTTTCATGGGCTCAGGCTGAAGTAGAGTAATGACTGCCTCAGCACATGTGCAAAGTCATTCCAATGCAAACCCATTATTCTCCAATCTTGCTACTTTTAATAAAGTGTTTTTTTTTTTTCAATTTTGGAGTTAAGCTGACGTTTTTATTTTGTAACGGCAGCATGTAAAAAGGTCCCTGTGGTGGGCCTTGTTCGAAAGCGATACCTCTTAACTGTACAGACTTCTGCAGAATGGCCAGATTTCCCTTGTGTTTTAAGGTCATTTTAGTATAATGTGGTTGCTAGCAATTAGTGGAGAAGCATTCAGGACTGCAGTTAGAAAATAACGAAAGAGTATGGCAGACATCTGTGTGGCAAACTTCATTCCCATCAAGAAATTCAGACTATTATGAAACCTGTTATTCAGTCCACTTTCTAAGTTCAAAATCCTTTCTCCAGGTGGGTTCACAGGTAGACAGTAACGGCCATGGGCCGTACATGCATATAGCACGGTCAGCGGTTGGGGGGCAGTATGTTGTTCTGCTTTCCTCATTGGCAGCAGTTTAGACGATTAATAAAAAAAAAAAGGTTGTTTACTCACTCAGGCTGGTGTGACTGCCACAATGCTTTTCAACCTGTTAGTCAGGCACATGTAGTAACTGCTCAGTGGACTTGTGAGTGATTTTGCAGACTTACAATGAGTTGGCAAGGCTGATAACTGACAGCCATTCAGTGCCAGCTGTTGACTGTGCAGGAATCCTCGTGTTGGTGAATGGGCAGGCATAAATGAGGGCAATGTAGAGAAGACTTGTACCAAGACAGTTCTGTCATGGTAGGAGCAATGGGTTTATTTAGATATGTTATCGGCGCATGAAGGAGGCATCACTGCGTATAGAGCGGTGCTGTGCTGAGCAAACATTGCGGATTGCACAATACTAATTCATGAACTTTAAGCATACTTGACTTGGTTCAGGGGTCCATTCCCTTCAGGGTATTGGGAAACCCAAAGGTTTAAAAAAAAACTGTCAGACATATCAGGTTCGGATTTCTGGCTGTTGCAGTAGGTATACTTCACTGCACATATGTTTATGACCTTATAAGAAAAGTTCAACCAAGAAAAATAACAACCATGTTTTAAGGAACTCTTATTTAATGCCATAGGGATTCATTTTGAAGAACAAATCCCTCTAAGGGTACAAGGGTTTTTAATAGCTCCTCAAAGCACCCGTTTTCCTTGGCACAAAGGTTGTGGACAGAGCCAAGTCTACTGGGGGTCCTTCTAGGAGTTGTTGCCAGCAAAGAAATGGCTTGGGAGTTAGCTGCCAGTTCGCAGTTCTGAGACCTTTATTTAATGGATGTTTCTGCATGTAAGTTTGCTGTTTTATTTTATGTTTTGCTATACTAGATCTGTTTGTTAGTAGGGTGCAGGGTGTGGTAAATGAATGGTCAGCAGTTAGTGCTTTAACTTGATGTTCGCACCTTTTCAAGATGGTTCTGTTATTGCTAATATATTTGTGAACTTGCAAAAAAAAAAATAAATAATGGATGGTGAGTTTATAGTTGTAAAGGGATTGGTGCAGTCCTAATGTTCGTTTTAACAGCTCATTTTATATCTGCTGAAGAATTTACACTTGTGGGCAGTAATTCTTTATTATTGGAGCTCTACGGGTATCATTTAAAGCTTATGGTTTGGAGTGTTGGGGACGGGTGATGTGACAGCTTGGGGATGGTGGAGCAGGATCTCTGTGTTGGAGGAGCTTATTGACTGTTGGAGGGGTTCAGATGTTTGGATTGAAGAGTGGTGGTGTTCACAACTTGTCAGATGCCTGCATAGTGATAGCAACGGGAGGTGCATGCATGGTCACTTGTTGGGGGGGTATGTTGCTCTGCCTTGCTGGGGGAGGGGGAGAATAAGTTACGGTAGCAAATGTTTGTGGGGGTTAATTTCCATGGCTCACTCCTTGCCATCAAAGGGTTTGTGAAATCTTTCACACCCCTTTTCTCACCTCTATTGCTGCTGCACCTTTATTGGTGCTACCACATGGAGCAGATGTATCTCTTAGCTTTCGCTGACTTTGGCATCAAGGGTTGGTTATTTTAGCAATTTTATGGTTGTTTGAGCAGCAGTTATGGTTGTTTATGTGAGACTTTGACCCTATTGTCCCTATACTGGGTTGTTGTCCCACTTTTGCTTGTAACTTTGTTTAGACAGTTTCCCATGGAAATTTGTGCATGTGTGGTGTGATGATGATGGCCATAGGGAAGGGTAATGGCAGGATCTGAAGTTTGATGTGATTTGTTGATTGGGTGCCAAATATCTCAATGAGTAGTTTTTGCAGAAGGTTCAGATTTTGCCTTAGATTCTGGATCCAGTTTTTGGATGTTATGATTTTCTGGCAAATATTGCCATATCATGGGAGACTGACATGGTGGGGGGTGGCCGACACTTGTGTTGCATGGGGTGCCTTTTGGTGGATTTGCACTGGGGCTGGACCCTTCTTTTCTGGGTGAAGATCAATAGTTAAGGAATTTGTCAGAAGTACTGAAGGGTGAAAAGGGGAAGCCCTAGTGACACTGCCATGTGTAGTAGGCTTGGGGGGATGCTATAGCACTCAGAAAAGTAGAAAGTGGGTGTACAAGGAACATTAAGTGAAAACAAGCAGATTTTTAAAAATCAATAGATATTTTAGTGTGTGAAAGTGTCATTCACAGCTCTAAGGGAACTACTGATTGTGCAGCTGTTTCAAACATTTGAGTCATGCGGATAAGTTAAAATTTGGGAATCAGTGAAAGCAAACATTACTATATTGTCAGCTGAATACTTGTGACATAAAGTGTTGCAATAAAACTTTATGACTGAGAGCAATGCTCCTGCTGTCTGCATGCTGGTCAGCCTTAGCAATTAAGAAGATCCATGAATTGTTTTTCTTTATTTTTAGTGTTATTGTAGTATGGGGTACCACAAGTGGGGTACAGTCAATTTCAGGGTATTTATGACTTCTAGAGGCAGGTTTAGTTTTATGGGTTAGGGTAGGTATACAGGTAGGTTGGGGGATTTGGAGGAACCAGGGCTTTATGGTTAAGCAGAAGTGGGAAACCTTAAGCAGGGTATGGTTTAGGCTTGCTGTCAGGAGTTTAAGGTACCTTTTTGTTAAAAAGACTAGATGCATTTGGACTATGGTTTTTGGGGATATGAATATTTAGTAGACTGAGAAGTTTGGAGTGAGTGTCCTATGAAGACTGTCTGTCAAGAGTGCATGGGTGGCCCATCGTCAACAGCCAGTTGGAGAGGGTTATGGCATCTTTTCATTGCTCATACAAACACTAGCTTAGATACATTGTAGAGCCAACTGGGTCTTGTTATGGGAATAATTCCTGTCATTGGTTGCAAGTTAAAGGTGAACACATGGGCAGAACATGGTAGACATACTAATGGCATACCATCACATATTAACAGCTTTATTTGGGAAACTTAAGCAGGTTATTAAAAAAAATGGGGTGGGTAGAAGGGGAGGCCTAAGTTCTAATTACACTAAAGAATGTTGATTTAGGGGGTATGAAGGTGGGTTCCCTTGATAGCATGCAGGTTAAGACATTATTGTTTCAATGCAGTGAATTTACAGTTTCTTTTTTTTTAAAGATCCATGATGAAGGTGCTCACAGTGGACATTGTGACGGTGGCTGGAGGGATGGGCAATGAGGTTGCAGAGTCACAGTTGTATATCCAAAGATGTTGGAGGCACAGAATTGAGACTGAGACAATAAATGAGTATGCATTTCCCAGTAGTGGAAGGAAGTGGGTTGCGCAGGTGATGTATGCTGCAGGAGGTGTTTGTGGATTTGGAAGGTGGAAGCAGTCGGGGTCTGAAGGAGTGAGTTTAAAGACTGATGGATTTGACAGGATGGATGTCACTGTTTCTCACTGTATCAGTAGAAGAAGACGTGTTAGTCACTAGAAAGGTATAATGGGGGTCACTGAGCACGGTTAGAGGTGAGTCATGGTTGGTGTTTTTTCAGAGTGGATGTTTCTGGTGGTACAGTGGCGTCAATGGTAATCCTATCAAATTTAGTTTCATTAACGCACACTTCTTTAATTTCATTAAGGTGCGTTTCAGTGCTGGAAGTTAAGGCATGGGGTTGATGACTATGATCTATTGTAATTTACAGGTGATGGGTACACCGAATGATGTTTGTCTTAATCCTTCCCTTTATAGCAAGTAGTTGGTGAACTAGTTTGAGTAGAAGGGAGGGGGAACAGCCTGGTTAGGCTGGTTGGCAGAGAAGAGGGACAGGCTTGCCCTCTTCTGTTCCCCCTCTGGTGTCTGGATGTTCATTTCAAGGAATTGGGGGAAAGGAAAATGAGCAGCTGGAGGAAGCTTGCTGGATAGGTAAGCAAGTGGAGTAAGGATGCTGCTTATTTGGCTGGAAGGTAATTCAATGAATGGTGTATGAAGTGAGAGGGGGATGCTGCTTCATAGGAGTATGGTCATGCCATCCTGAATTATTTGGTTGGATAGGCAATTCAATAAATGGGATATGAAGTGAGTCTGAGATGCTGCTTCATAAGTAAAGTAAGCGAGCAAAGGTATGGACACTGCTTAATGAGCAGGATGAGTAGGTACGCTGTCCTGATTAACATTACAAAGATGTTTATGAAGTGAGTCCAGGATGCTGCTTCATAAGTAAAGTAAGCAAGCAAAGGCATGGATGCTGCATACTGAGCAGGATGAGTAGGTACACTGTCCTGATTAACATTACAATGATGTTTATGCTGTGTTTAGAATCAGCTATGTCCAATTGTAATTAAGTTGGTGATCAAAGCTATGTTATGGAAGTTTAATAAAGGTCATAAAATGTCATTCGGTGTGATGTGTTTATTGAAGGATACCTGGACAAATGAGGTTTGGCAACAAACTAAGTTGTCCAGGGACATCTTCAAGAGGGGCTGGGATTGATATTAGCGGGAGTTAGGTGGGCTGGGGAGATGAAAGGGTTAAATGGAGGGAGGAACAATTGGGAGGAAATGAAGTAAGAGTGGGGAGGAGCTTAAGGGGTTATAGACAAGTGTAGCTGGGCAAGTAGTCAAATTTTTGAGTAAACTTGCTACCCACCCTCCCTCCCTCTTTTTGTTGGTGGTTTGATCGGGATTGTGGTCATATCAGTCCAGGTAGGCAGAGAAGAGGGACATGCTTGCCCTCTTCTGCTCCCCCTCTGGTGTCTGGATGTTCATTTCAAAGAATTTGGGGACAGGAAAATGAGCAGCTGGAGGAAGCTTGCTGGATAGGTAAGCAAGCGGAGTAAGGATGCTGCTTATTTGGTTGGAAGGTAATTCAATGAATGGTGTATCAAGTGAGATGGGATGCTGCTTCATAGGAGTAAGGTCATGCTATCCTGAATTATTTGGTTGGATAGGCAATTCAATAAATGGGATATGAAGTGAGTCTGGGATGCTGCTTCTTAAGTAAAGTAAGCGAGCAAAGGCATGGACGCTGTATACTGAGCAGGATGAGTAGGTACGCTGTCCTGATTAACATTACAAGGATGTTTATGCTCTGTTTAGAATCAACTATGTTCAATTGTAATTAAGTTGGTGATCAAAGCTATGTTATAGAAGTTTAATAAAGGTTGTCAAATGTCATTCGGTGTGATGTGTTTATTGAAGGGGACCTGGACAATGAAGATTTTTTTTTTTTTTTTTGCTGTGTTGCTATGTTCTGTCATGCTGTAATTTTCTAATAGGTTTGCAGTCTGGCCATTTTCTTATATTGTCAGAAGTAAATATATAACCAATAATGTATTTGCTAATCTTATTCAAGGAAAATTGTATTTTTTAATTTTATTCATCAAAACCATTCTTACTTGCAGCTCATATTACTTGATTTTGAGTTTTAATTAGATGATGGCATGTTCCTAAAAAATAGCTGCTATTTTTATCATTCTAACATAATGAGATATAGTTTTAAATGGTATCTATCTATCTAGTTCAGAACTCAAAGCAGGGTGGCATTAAATTTAAAAACAGAGTTCTAGATATATGTGTATATATTTTTATATGAAAAATGTGAGCCTTTCCCAACAAAAAGTGCCTCCATCCCCGCTTATTCCTTATACTTACCTTTGTGTACTTTCCCCTGCTTGTTACTTCCCTGTACCTAACTTTGCTATCTCCCCCTTTCCTCCACATTTATATGATCATTTGGGTTGGAAGTTGGCACTTTACTGTGCTGCCCCTCCTTGACTTGTCTGCCATTGATGAGGTACCTCTTTGTGTGAATAAACTTGTATAGCCTCATGCAACTTGGGCATGCTTTTTGTGATACTGAACACTCCAGTCATGCGCACTTTGATTTTATGACTCCTTTACTGGGTTTGTTTACTCCTGTTCATCCCCATAACATGGCACTACTAATTTTCTATGCACTCTGTTTCAGTGACTACTGCCACTAGATGATTCATGTCTAGCAAGCCACATTTCAATAACTTAGCACTGGACAGCTGCAAGCACTTGTTTATGAACCTCATCTTATATTAATGGAATCCAGAAAGATTACAGGAAAGTGAATTAATTCTGCCAGCTATCGCACTGCATGTATTTCTTTGTCTGAAAGTAATTTAAATTATGGACTACAGTATTATAGGAAATCTCAAACATTTTAATAATGGTATGCATGACAAAATCTTTCATCATGACTTATCTGATTTAAGTCATAAAAGTTATGACTTAGTTTGATGTACTGGAATTGTGGCTGCCAGGAATGATACTACCTTATACAATAGTCAAACTACATATGTTGGAAAAGTTTTTTATAACATTCTGTGCAAAAAATCAAATTAAATTAAATAGAAAGACTTACCAACTCACAAACTGTTTTTTTCTGCCGGTACATATTGTTCTAACTTTTTACTAATACGATTAGAAAATAGTCAATCTTTTCACCATTATACATGCACATGGGAATTAGATAAACTCTGTGTAGACTTCCTGCAAAGCCTACACGGTGTTTACATGTTAATGCGATTAGCAGTAGTGCTAATCTCATATTCATGCTGCTCATCACGCACCAATGCAAGCAAGGGTTTAGGGTGAGCAACATTGCTGCTACAAAACCATGCAGAGCAGCATGACTGCAGAAACAAGAAGCGCTTAAGTTTACTTACGAGCAAACCTGCTCACCGAGATTGTGTGAACAGCCACAATGACAGCCAGGGGTGAAAATACTGCAATAACAGCAGTAATAACACAGTAAAGAAAAGTATACTGAGTGCAGTGTACACAACAAATATTTTCAGGATGAAATAATGGGGAGGGGAGTTAAAAAGGTAAGGACAAATATAAGGGAATGTACACTGGGCAGGGAAAGTGGGCTGATGAAAATGGCACAGAAATGAATGACAGGAATTAATAAAGAAGAAGAGGGCATGATAAAAATGACAATGACTCCAAGATAAGATATGTCTATGTATGTACACTCCCAAGACAAGTCAGTAGCATGACAATAAGTGCATATGTACATAGCACCGTACATACCACTGTCTATACCTCCTGTGAAAATTTATTATATCATCACACATGCGATGGTCACACAAGGTTACATGTCAACAGAGGTGAATGGTTATGATATAAACATCACTGACATGCTCCCTAGAGAAGACATTTAGCAAGGACAGTATATCCAATATGAGGCATGTACATACTCTGAAGATCTGCAAAATGACTTGTTTGAATATGACTGACATCACCATCACTCTCTGTCAATCAGGGACACATTGTAACAGACTCCTGGACAAATGTAGACATAAACAGGCATAGAAATATGAATACTTTTAGAATATTATGACAATTAATCTGCAACTCTAATAGAACACGTGAGAGCAAATTTTATTATACATGCTCTGCTGGAACAGACATGTACAAATTTGATTGTCATTATTTTGTAAGGGGAATTCACCAACCCTTCCCCAAAATAACAACTTTTTGGATGGGGTTAAGAGAAATAGTGTTAAACCTGGAGTTGAAATCAGTGGCAATTTTGGCCAGGTTTGAGATTTGCGTGACACATAAGCCACATTACACACCTGTAAGAATCAAACCCATGACAATAATGTTGTCACTAAGCTGTGTATTTACTAGGTGCAACACAGAAAGACGTGTCACAAAGCATCTAGTAGAACACCTTGAAGGGAAGTCAGCACTATCAAATCTTAATGAGTATGCATACCAAAGAATAGCTCTGCATGGCTAACAAGATGTGTGGAAGCTCACTGTGCCAAATGTGATAACACTTGCCTAAAGCATTGCTGACTGACATAGGCATCAGTCATATAACAACACTCACAAGCAACACACTATTATAAGTAAATTCCCTGCACATAGCTGGGTGTTGCATGCATCTGCCACATGTAATAGCAGTGGATATTGTCTGAAGTATCTGTAATTGATGTGTGAATTAAGAGGTGATCTGTGATAATGAATGATACAACAGTAAATTAGACTGATGGCAAGGCATCAATTATGCCCATGTGCACAGAAAGTGCAAAGTCAAGTGTCAATGATCAAGGAAGCTGTCACTGTTATATTGCATACATACCAAACAATACATGGCCCACCATCTATAAGCACATGTGAAAACTCAGCAAATGTGCTGCATGAACACTGTTCCCCTGACATTGCCAGTGAAAATGTTATACTGCAGTGAAATCCTGACATTCATCCCTATGTGTTCATGCAAATTATCAAGTGGTAATACTGATGTGATCTAGTGGTATGTCCATAATGCAGTGCAGTCACCCTATAATACAATTGGATTTTAGGCTCTACATTACCTCCAAATAAAATCTTGGGTCTGAATCACAAGCGACAACAGTCTTACAACACTACCTATGTCACATCATTACATCACTTGTCCATATGCCTGTATGTTAATCAGTGGAAATGTGTGGTTAAGGGCCCTTACACCATCTATGGACATATTACAGCTGAGGTTGATGTGGTTCATGCAGAGCAGTTAATAACACAAATGCTGACTGTGATGATATGAGGTAGTATCATCTGTGCCAGGGAGCTTAGGGCAGTGCGTATGTAACATTTGCCAGCATACCTAGCTGGAGTTTTGTAAAAAAAAAATGATGTCATTTGACTATCACCCTGATTTGTACAGATGCTTGTGTTAAAATTGTATTTGTAAAGTTGCTCGTGTTAAAAATGCATCAACAGTGGGTACTGCTGGACAGAAAAGAGATATATATGTATGTCAGACAGTATTATTATAACTGATTAAATGTATATGTTTTAACACAGAATTCTGAAAGGGAAGAGGTTAATCTCAGTCCATATAAATTTGAAAAATAGGTTGAAAATTAAATGTCTTGGTTTAGGCCATAAAGATTTTATCTTACATGTCTGATTGCAGACAGAGAAAATCAGGACTAGGGGCCCTACTGTACTGTCCTTAGGGGAGAACTAATTGCTACCCAGGAAGGGTCAAAGTTTATGAAATTGTTTTATAGCTTTCAGATACTGCAACAGATCTTAGCAAAGCTCTGGGTGTGTATTGCACCAAAGTCAGGTGACCAGATGTCATTTTATTCAATGACCAGCACTGAAATGATTTTCTAGGTATTAGTGAGATATATGATGAAACTTTCATAGCAGCACTTTGTTTTTTCGAACCTGACAGGAAAGATCTCTCACAGATATCTCACAAAACCACACACCTCATTGTGCCTTGCTGTAGTAAGTATCTTAACTAGGGAACAGTAATTCTTTAGTCAGTCAGGACATATAGTGAGATTCGTTAAGTATTGTTTTCCTGCATCTGTGTGAATCTATCCAACTGCGTTATTTTTTATATCTCCTGTGATTGAAACTGTGGTGTTTATTGTAACTAGATATTCAGCATTCTCATGTGTTCTATTTTATTTATTATTAAATATGTCTATATTTTTCACTGTGGCTGGTCTTTTAGAGAACACTTTTAACATCTTAAAATAGTATTATACTTATTTTAGTGACACCGTGGCCACTCCTGAAGCCTTGCTGCATTGGTCAAACTGTACCATTTGTATAACATTAATTTTAATATGGGTACCTGTGCCATACTGCATCTGTCACTGTGATGATTGCATGACAACTGTGTAGAATGTTGATTTATTCCACTAGAAGAACACATGCATTAGTAAGGCAACAATATGTGTAGCATCTTCCAATATCAACAGTCCTCAGAAGGCATATTAATACAGCTGTTATGGAAGGAACATGTAATCAAATGGCAGCAGTGGCCATCAATACATTACCTCAAATCAAAGAATGAAATACACTGTTGTAGGGCTACAGTACATCCATACCTCAGCATAGCACATGTGGATGACAACAACATTGACATGTACAAAACTGACAGGGTCATAGGACATTACTAGACTAACAGCTAACATCTCATAAAATCCTAGCCATAATTATACCATTTAAACACAAATCAGTATATGGACATGATACAAGATAGTAGAGGTATGTGCATATGTGTGTATGTGCTTGATTTAATACAGACTGTCTCTGTCCATAGATGGTTTGTGCACCTCCCCATGACAGAATTAGCAATCACACATCCAGTGGTCTGGAGATGGCTTGCAGAGGATCATGGAGGGGCTCTGCTTCATGTTGTGTATATGCTTCTTTGAAATGATGGCATCCTCAGTGTTCTGCAGAAAAGATATATGGATAGAGGGAAAAAGGGGATGTTAGGTTCAGGTAGCTTTGTTAAAGGTTCTCCTGAGTGGGAGTCAAATTAATAGAGATTCAAAACATTATGCAATGACTGTAATATTCCACCAGCCATATGCACACATCAGTTGACTGAGGTCAAATTTATACACCACACTTGTGTAGGCATACCTGATAACCAATTAGAGCAAAAAATCTTGACAAAGACTAAATAATGGGGGACAAATGCCCAAAAAATGGGGACACTTTTTAAACATTGTTCCTACAAACTTAGAAAGTCGATAGAATAACAGGTTTTGCACCAACATGAATTTTCTAAAGGGTATGATGTTTGAAACTGAAACATCTATTATTTTCTGACTTCAACACTCAATAATTTGCCGAAAAAAATATAATTTTAGGAGAAATAGACCAAAAATTTAAGCAAAAATCTGGACATTCTGTGAAAATCTGTACACCTGAAAGGTATATAGGTAGGTATAGAAGCTGTATTACATACAATGTAAGCCTAGCACAAATAGATGACTTACTTCAACAGTGTCAGAGTGCACTTTCTAGGGGATGACATCATCAGTGTATGCTGAGAAGGAGATGTTTAGGTAGGAGTGTATGACATAGCTGTGGATTTAAATTGTAAAATTGTCACCAGACTAGCATTTGAATGACCGCACATACAAACAAGTTGACTGCTGGGAGATTAGAACCCTACCTATCTAGTTACACAGGATGCAGAGCACAACACTTTAGCATTACTGCAGTACTTTGATTTTAACTGTGTCAGACTACACTTTACAGAGTATGACATCATCAGTGTATGTTGAGAACAGGGTGTAGGGACGGTTGTATGAAATTGCTGTTGAGTCAAATAATAGTGTAAATGTATCTTTTGAATGCTAGTATGGAAAAACCACCATGTACCACCAGGATAAAGTAGGGGAGTGAATAAGAGAGATGGTCAAGGAACATATATATATATAGGATTAGGAAATGTGATCCATCTATAGCAACTGCCAAACACATTTTACAGGCTGGATTTCAACATGCTTTTGAGTTTTTTGTTCTTCGGGTTGTGGGAAAAAGTCATAGAATGGGAGACAATACCAACAGGACAGAGAAGATGGAGCAGAAATGGATTATTGTTTTACAAGCAGACAAAGTCTTGGTCTTAACAACACTGTCTCCTTGAAATCTTTTTTAAAGGCTAGACAACTTACTGATAAATAAAGACCCTACCTGTATTCCATAGATCATATATTTATATATTTCGGCTGCATCTACATTTCTTTTTTTATATCTGGGTAGGTAGTATTTTAAAGGGAGCTGAGCAACTAGTAGCACACTGCAAATTTTATGCATGTATATATAAATGTTTTTATGTTTTTACGTCTTTGCATATATATTTCAGACAAAACACAATATGAAGAAGTATGCAGCAGTGCATATCACTTTTAATATGTTCAAATAAGCCAGGCTTTTTTTATGCAGTCATGTGGTCATACTGGAATTATTGTTTTATGCCTTTGGCTACAAGTCTCACATGAGATAGATTTCTTTTCAGCTTTTTCTGGTTAGGGGTCACCACAGCAGAACTCCAGTCTGCTAATGATTGGCAGTGGATTTTTATGGTGCTGAGTTGCCAGCTCAACACCCAACCTTCAAGGAAGGCACACCCATTCACATAGACACCTACCTGCTTGTCTTTAAATGTCACTTGACCGTGGGGTGGACATGCAGACTCCACACAGAAGGCGCTCCAGCTGAGAATCGAAAAGGAGGACATCTTGCTGTGAGGTGACAGCGCTAACCGCTGCACCACCATGACTCCGTTGCACCACCCCTGCTCTATATACTTTTTATTTGACTTTGCATGGATGCACAGCATACCTGTCTGTAGTAAATAGGTGAGTAGTAAGTTGTTTTAATTAAGTTTTAATATACAAAGAGCACTCAACAGTGATCAGAGCATTAGACCATGTCATTGCATGGTTTTTCAGTGATTTCTATGTACGATATACTAGTGACAAGAGTACTATGTTTATGTTTATGCTTTTAATAGTTATAATTTTCTTTTCATGTTAGCTTAGTTCTGGTTGCACTCTGAGGGTTATTGTAACATTGAATTTATTGCTAAGGGTTGAACACTTTCACTAATTTATATTGTTTATATTGGTTGTCATTTCTGATTAGTTAAAATGTTGTTTTTAAACTATGTGCTTTGTTGTTTTTATTGATGTCCTAAGAAGCATTGGTTACAATGTGAAAGTGCTCACGTTATTTAATAAAGTATCATGCTTTCAAGGTATTTAGTTATTTGGGATCATAATCTGTGTTTGTAGTTGAGTGGTTGTTTTATTTGTTCAAATCTTTTAAATGCTACTTGAGTGAAAACAGCAAGACATGGACTTATACTCTTCTGACTAGACATCCTCTCATCATAGACACACACACAAATTGACTGCTATGAGATTAGAACTCCTACCTAATTAGACTTGGAAGCAAACACAGTACTTACCACTAACTCCACCACAGAAATCTGATTCTGTTAGTGTCACAGTGCTCTTTATAGAGGATGACATCATCCTAATGTCAGAAGTCACATACACTGTTATGATACTTGGCAAAGCCAGGACTTAAAATATGACTGTATAAGTGCAATTTGCAAAAGGACATATAATACATCCTGGCAACCTAGGTGAGAGAAGCTGTCATGAATGCATATTGCAGAAGTGAGACAGACATGTACCTGTTTCTCAGGATGTTGTGTAGATGACACACACACACACACACACACACACACACACACACACCCACACACACACACACACACACACACACACACACACACACACACACACACACACACACACAAACACACACACACACACACACACACACCCACAAACACACACAAACACACACACGCGCGCATGCACAAATGGGAAGAGCTGTAGTACAATGATGGAGTTATGTGTCTTCATATTTATATGAAGGTATGGCCACATTAATACAAGTTAGTGACAGTATCAATTTGATATGATCATGGATGACCAATATTCAGTGGCAGTATAAACCCATACTAAATGTAATAATGCAGGTCTACTCTGTAATTCTGGAGTCTGCTTGACAATGGCCCAAGTCCTGATATATAGCTTGCTAGTGCATTGCTGCAGGGCACATACGGCTATTAAAGTCAAAATAAACTTTATTTTCATTTAGAAATCACACAAGTGCAAAGACTGAATGAAATTCTGTATCTCCAGACTCAATGTGAAGACAACATATAGACTATTTTCACAGACATTTACACATGTAACACCTGGCTATTACATCACAGACATGCAGGTAGACAGACTTATCTTGCACATAATTAGAAATACATTTTAACACTTTTTGAACTGAACACATATTTGCATGAGACTTTAGTATTGCACAGGTACTTGGTTAAGACATTGCATTGATCCTTGCACAGAAAGAGACATTAAGTATTGCACTGTGAATATTAGAGTATTGCACTATGGACCTTAGAGTATTGCACTATGGTTAATTTATGAATTTGTATCTATTGCACTGAAAGAAGAGATATTGTACTGCATTGCTACTGCTCTAGATGGCCTATAAGTTACAGTCATGGCGAATATTGCACTAAATATTAGGTGAGACTGGTAACAAGGTTCTTTCACAAATTGAAACAGTTTCTACTGACTCAGTTGGACATCATGGAGTGTAGTGGTTATTAGAGTTCAGCAGCCTGATGACATTAGGGAAGAAGCTGTTCCTGAATCTCCCAGTTCTGCAACATATGCTTTGGAAGCGCTTTCTGGATGATAGATGCAGGATCAGTCTGTAAGCATGGTGAGTGCAGGCTTTAATTAGTCCCCTGGACCTGCTGAAACATCTAGATAAGTACAAGTCATGGATAGGTGGTAAGGTGGTCATAATGATCCTCTCGGCTGTCGTCACCCCTCTCTAGAGGGATTTGTGCTCAGAGGTAGAGCAGCTTCCATACCATACTACAAGGTTGTTTGTCAGGATGCTTTCTATCATACCTCTGTAAAAGGTAGTGAGAACTTCTGATGGGAGATTCGCTGTCCTCAGCCTTCTAAAAAAGTGCAGCATCTAGTGCGTTTTCTTGACTATGGCATTTGTATTTGTGTTCCAAGACAAGTCCTCATCGATGTGCACTCCCAGAAACTTCATGCTTCTCACTCTTTCAACTGTTTCCCCATTGATGCTGAGGGGAGAATGTTCCTTGCAATCTTTTCTGTAGTCCACAGTTATCTCTTTTGTCTTGTTCACAGTTAGTGCTAAGTTGTTATTTCCACACCAGGTAATGAGTTGTTCCACCTCATCTCTATATGCTGTTTCATCCTCATTACTGATGAGGCCCACCACTGTTGTGTCATCAGCAAACTTGATGATGTGATTTGTATTGTAACTGGCTGTACAATAATTTGTTAACAGGGTGGACAGCAAGGGACTTAGTACACATCCTTGTGGAACTCCAGTGTTAAGAGTGATGCAATCTGAAGAGTTATTTCCTATGCACACTTTTTGAGGTCTGTCTGTGAGAAAGTTAAGAATCCGGTTACAAAGTGGAATGTTGACACCCAGTTGGAGTAGCTTTATTACCAGATGAAGTGGAATGACTGTGTTAAAAGCAGAGCTGAAGTCAATGAATAGTACCCTCGCAAAGGTGTTTTTATTCTCAAGGTGTTCCAACAATAGACGGAGTGCTAGAGAGATGGCATCTGCCATAGAGCGGTTTGCTCGGTAAGCAAACTGCAGAGGGTCAAGATCAGCTGGCACCCCAGATGTTATGGCATCCTTGATCAGCCTTTCAAAACACTTCATCACTGTGGAGGTGAGAGCTACAGGGCTGTAGTCATTTAGACAAGATGGTGGAGACTTCTTTGGTAATGGAATGATTGTTGTATCTTTGAAGCATTTTAGAACTATTGCTGACTCAGAGAGTTATTGAAGATATCCATGAGGACATTTGTTGGTTGCACTGCACAGTCCCTGAACACACACCCTAGAATGTTGTCAGGCCCAGTTACTTTTCTCGGGTTAACTCTGCACAGTAACCTCTGGACATCAGCTGGGTTGAGGGCGAGCATCTTCTTGTTATGGCCGATGAGCATTTTCTTTCCTGTTGTTCTGTTCCCTTCCTCAATTCTGTTGAAATAGACATTCAGCTTATTTAGAAATTCCTTGTTGCCTCTCAGAAAGTATGCATTCAGAGAAGCACACATGTCACTGCCCTTCTTTTGTATTTATGAATGCATTTCCATGTAGGGAAGGTTTGCAGGCCAGTAACCAGGGTTAAATATGCTATACAGCTCTTCACAGAGTGCAATGCCGAGAAAATGATCTGCATGCGTGATGGTGAAGTATTATCGCATGTGTGATTTGAATTTCAGAAATTCACTTTGGACTTGTGAAGTGGCAGTGCTCACTGGTGCTCATTATCAAACTGTGTGCAAATAGGGACATATAGTAACTGACCTGATTTGGGTTAACTGCAAAATACATCTGTTTGTTGTTAATGTTTAATGTATCAGGCTTGCAAGATATGTTATCAGTGAAACTGCTGGCAGGTAGTATGATGTACATGCTGCAGTCTATCTTTGAAATGTTGTAGCCAAAGTTTTATTCTATAAATAAATGTTGGTCTTGCCTTCCCCATTTGCACAACACTAAGAGCTGAACAAATGGTCTCTGCTTAAGGAAAGCAGTGAAAATGTTATTGTAATACTCCTTCATTTGCACAAATAGGTGCAGTGGTGATGTGCGGCTGTCAGCACTTTGGACAGTACTAAGTATGGAAAATACACCTACTTATCTTGCTTTCTCTGTGGCGCTAGGTATAAGAGTGATAAGCGCCTCCCAAAGTACTGGTGAGCCAGGGTTCAAATCCAGATAATTTTCTTTTTTTACAGATGGTGTCAGGATGTCATTAGCTAAGTAAATGTGATTAGGAGTGCAAATATGACTATCAATGACTTCCCCAAATTGTATCAGTAATGCCTACCTCACTACACCTCTACAACTAGTTGCAGTTTTGCAGGCATCGCCACAAATCACAAGTTAATCATGTCTACATCTTGTTACAAGTGACAAGAGGTGGTACAGCTTTTGAAATTATTAGCATGACTTAGCGGATATGCGATTTGTGTAGGGCTGGATATCCTGAAAAGAGACTGTATGCTTGTTCACAGTAAGGAAAGTTTCCATATCATATTAAATGAACATCTCATCCACCATCACATGAGCTTGACACAAAGGGAATCCTAAAGTAGATTTTGAATTCTTGCATACTATAGGAGCACTGATCTCTTATTGAATCAAGGTAACATATTTATATATTACCAATCAGCCTAGTCATGTTAGTATGCAGAAAATATGATATGTCCTTTACATCCATCTGTCAATACATGCACATCCATAAAGATGGTTGGGAGTGAAGGGTTGCATACCAGGAGAGATGGACATACACATAACAATGCTTTTTGTAAAGTTACATTCAGGGACATGTTTTTGGTCTGTTCTCATTATTAACCTGCCATGTCCTATAACATGAAATGATTGACATAGGGGTTAAACAGAGTTAGAAGAGGGACAACAGACTTATGAGAAGCAGAACAAGGTTGGATAAATATATCACAAGTGCAAGTTGCACAAAGCACAAAAAACAAAAGACAAACAAACTGTTGGCTCCAATAAAGGCTGTCCCTCCGAAATGTTCCTCTTTTCAGAGAAACAGGTCAATCACAAGCACTTCATTGACCAGTAGAACACACGTGAAAATGTCCAAAAGTTAAAGTTTATTCACACACAAAAAATAATAAAATAGATTAAGCGCTTTCATCTCCACTCAGGAGACTTCATCAGAATCAAACTCCAAAAAGTCTATGCGCATTTTATATCAGACCACATTCCATTTCATTGGCCAGTCAATTAAATAATTAAATCCATCACTGAGTAACTATTAACTATTAAAGTGCTTGATACATTTAAATATTTATGTATTTATTTATTTATTTACATTTGTTGACCGGGAGAGATAAATATAGCAGCTTTCTTTGGTAATACATAAAAATTAAGTTTATATACAAATACAAGTTGTGGTATCAGACAAATTCATACTGCTTTTTTTTAAAAAAAACAATTTGTAAAACTGTTTATAAACATTCCTGAAACCTAATATTAATTAAACACTGTTACAGGGACTCTGTTGTCAATGGAAGCAACACATTATTGCTGGAACACTATAATACTAAACTCCTTTGTTAAATGAGCCAACAATACACTTTAAAACAGATAAAAAGCTAACATATATTGTGTTTTTAAAATACAAGTATAAAAACTGAATAAATATATATATATATATATATATATATATATATATATATATATATATATATCTAAAGGTGTATATGAAAAATATATAATCTATATAAAAAATATACCCCCGGATTTACTAATCTTCCGTGTAAGACTAAATTAGTCTTACACTGATGCGCCAGTGTAAGAGTATGATGGCAGTGTGCCATGCATATTAATGAGGGTGTGCTGCCTCAACTCTGAAGCTTACATGGAGTGCAGACGAGTGTAGAGGGCATGTCAGACTGCCGAGCAGTCCAAATATCCACGCTCCCTGCAATGAAGAAATGCTGCAATTTTGAGTTACATGAGCGAGTCCGCTCACATGTGTACAATGTAACACTACACTCCCCCATATGTTAAACAACTGACAGAATTAAAATTAAAAAGAATTATATATTTTTTTTTCTTCTGATATAGCTGCCCGTATTTGCACGGGTTTGCGGTGGTTTGCCCTTTCCTTAGCTACAGTTAGCAGCTTAGACACCAGAAGAGGATAATAAGAAAAATATATGCAAATTAAGCAAAATAGCAATAGCGTAGTGCTTAGAGCCTTCACACAAAGAGGAGGCATTCCCGGTTCGAGTCCCACATTCTATTTTCTGTGGGAAATCTGTATACAAAAATATTTCCTGACATTTTTTATGTATAAGTTTTGTAAAAAGCCTTGAAATGTTAAATGTAGTAGTGAACGAATTTTATATATATATATATATATATATATATATATATATATATATATATATATATATATAAAGGTGAAATGGTTATGCATTCCGAAGCATGTGTATCCTATTTTAAGCAATATAAAGCACTGCTAAGCACATTTTACCATTATTGAGCATATTTAAATACAATTACATGTAGCTGCGCACCTCGCTAACCAGCGCAACATCGGGCAACGTCGAGCAACATTCGGCAAAGTTGAGCAAAGACAGTTAAACACGCTCACACCTCCTTTACTGTATCTTAACCAGTCAGGTCTGGCCAGCAGGAAAATAAAAAGCAGTGACAGGGCTCGAACTCAGGATACTGTGCACTACAGTCACAGTATTTAACCACTAAGCCATGACAGCATTTCACAAACATGTACTTTCAAGAGACACATATCCATCAATGGAATTTTAAACATTGCCAACATCAGCTAAGCAGGCGTGCCTACAGCTGAGTTTTTCCAAAACAGGCCAATCACAACTAAGTGTAGGAAATGAGGCATATTTAAGCTCCACAGGCGGGAATACTTGCTATAACTGGTTGCAGCTTCCTTTTGCAGGCAGCATGGTTGGTGTTGGTGAAGGCATTCGATTTAGAGCACAATGCTGGGGCATCCAGAGTCCAAAGTAATGGTTTGGCTCATTGTCCACAATCATGAGTAAAGACTCCTGCGGGGCCAGTACCAGGGTACCCAATATAAAACGGAGGCCTGGAACAGTCTTGCCCGTGATCTCACCAGTGCCACTGGTGTTCCTTGGACTGGTGAGCAGGTCAGGCACCATTATTCTGACCTGAAGCGACATAGGGAGGATCAACTGGACCAGTGGATCCAGGAATCCTGTACGATACCTAATGCCCCAGTACTGAGTAAGTAGCCATTGTATTAAGTAGTTAAGAACTGCTATGCTTGTCTATACTATGGATAGGTATGTCTCAATATCACTGCATTTACTTCACAGCTGCAGGTGTCCAGGCTATGAAACAGCAAGCCCATGAAGATAGGCTGTAAAGACTGCATCATGAGGCAGGTTAGTAATTATTCTGCATGTACTGTTATATAAAATAAATGAGAGAGCCTTCAAAAAGTCTTTTAATCCAATAAATAAAGGTGTAATAATCCTTTAATAAATGTATGATTCACTGAGTGCGTCTGTGTCATTTTCTTTGATATGTTGTTGTACTGTTGCATTCTACAAATAGTAGTGTTGTATTAAGCAGTGTCAACCCACACTTAGGTAGGCCCATATAACGTGGATGAAGGGAGTGCCAGTATCTTGTATGCATATGTACAGCCCTCAACTGTTGGTTCATGGCCAACATGTACAGGTTAATCTGGCACATGCGTAGCTTGGTATTGTGTTCCTCAGAAATGTCACTGTGCTGCCAGAAATGTAGGGAGCTGTTAACATACAACTGATACTTTCACCTGAACATATCTAGATAATTATATGAAAGTAGATCTGTCAGTGTATCATCTTAGCAGAAGTGTATGTGAGCAACTCTCAAAATATGTTGCAGTAACATCTGCATCTTGGACAGTTTGTATGTAAGATACAGCTCATGTATATAATGATCTAGCAAAATCCAATTGCACAATATAAGGACATTGGGTAGTGTAATAATACATGTAAGGGACATATAACTGCAGTTAATAGGAATGTAGTGAAAACTAGAAGGATATATAAGTTGTTAATTGAGCTATCTTTTCCCACCCTACTGTATGTGCATAAAAAATGCAATTCCACACCTCAATCGGTATGTCTAATCTCAAAACATTTGTTGGGACATATGTCCTATTGGTTTATAAATATTTGCAGTTATTTCTATGCATGTGCCCTGTTAAAATATTACAATATTGGTGGTCTGTTGCCATCTATTCAACCTGCATGCTGTTGTAATGTCCACTAATGTTCTATATATGCATGTGTTATGCTTGCTTTTCAACTGTTGAAAATCTGATGTGTTGGTTTAATGGGAATACTTCTGCATGCTGTTATAACTAATTGGGAATGCTGTTGACTGCTGCTAACCCATATCTTTATTAAACTCTCTAAAACATAGTTTGTATGGGAAGGCCGGTCTCAGCGGACCCACCTGTCCCACCTCAGCTGGCCATTGCACCTGGCACCAGCAGATCTGGTGCCCAGCCTGGGACCTCCTCCACCATTAGCCCTCTGCAACCTTCGGGTGGAAGCGCTGCAGGGGATGGGGTTCAGCCACCTCGTGCAAATGTGGGCAAAGGGGCAACTATCACCCTTCGAATGGTCCGGGCTGTGGTGGGTAGAGAGATTGAACGTTCTGCTGCAGAACCTCTACACCAGCTTGAGGCCCGAGTGGCACAACTCCTGGGTCAGCCTGCCCCTCCTATACAGCCCCCAGCACAGCCACCCTCTGGGCC
The DNA here is from genome assembly GCF_019279795.1 of Protopterus annectens. Taxonomy (NCBI): domain Eukaryota; kingdom Metazoa; phylum Chordata; order Ceratodontiformes; family Protopteridae; genus Protopterus; species Protopterus annectens. The sequence continues at coordinate 748,852,426 of NC_056734.1, read as the reverse complement.
GTGAAGGTGCAGTGGTGACTGGCCATGGGTGGGGACCTCAGTCCCACTGTTTCCATCTGGGGGCTCATGGGCTTGCGATTTCCAAACATCCCTCCACGTCAAAGGTGTTCACCCACCATATGTGTCATATACCACCCCTGTATGTTTCTTGTTTGTCTTGTCTGTTTACCTCCCCAACCTACCTCCCCAAATATACCTACCTCCCCTACCCCACATTCCACTCTCACCTGAAAAAAAAAAGGGCAATCTGCTCCCAGAAAAAAAAAATATGCCCCATACATAGCTGACCATTTTGCACACATGTCCACTGGACACATGAAATGTTATTTAATTGGCATTACAACATACTTTGTTGTCCTCACCCCTCTCTCAGGGGTTGAAGGGTTCATATCTACCTCCAAATTTATTGCATATGCACACCTATTGCTGTTGAAGAAATGGGCAGCTATGGACCTTCCCTACACCCGTCCTGCACATCCTGAGCTATTTTCCATACTGTCTTTCCCTCTTTGTGCCCCTTTTTCACCACTTTCCTATTTCCCCATTTTTCTTTTCTTTCAAAGAAATTAGCGCGGGGGTGAGCAGGAGTAAGCACTATTAAGCAGTAGTGAGTGGGTTTGCACGACTTTGTGCTTGGCTAAGCAATGTAGCAATGCACAAACCCACGCAAACCCACTTACAACTGCTTTAAAGTGCCTTAGTCACTCTGTATGTGAGGGCCCTTGTTCTGCTCAGGAACAAAATACAACACCTCTGTAAGTCTCGAACCCCGGGCCTTGCATACACTACTCAACATGAAGTACCATTAAGTCACGGTAGATATACATCAAGTTGGTGCTTAAGTAATTATATCATGCATCAGAATGAGTGAATGTAAAGGAAAATTAGGAATACCATACCACACAACTTGTTCTGTGGATGTTGACCAACAGTTGTTGTGGGATTACATTACATGACTGTGAGAAGAGAAGCAGCTATTCTAGCAGGAAATAATATTATACCATCACTTTACAACCCCACACAGTATCACAGCAGGACAAACACTGGCATATCTGTTTAGGGCAGAGGCCATACCTCCCAACTGTCCCTAATTTTCAGGGATGTCCCTGATTTTGACACAAATTTTAGCTCTGTCCCACTGAATCCCTCCTAAAACTACTGACTTTGGGCAGAAAGGTGGTGAATTACATTTAATGAATAATAACAATAATTAAGAGTTAGACAGTTATTTTACTTCGGAAAAGGCATATTAATTCATATGCTCTGATTCTCTCAATGTTTCATCTTAATGGCACTAATATTTTAAAGGTGTCCCTGATTGTCCCCGACTTTTTCTTGACTTTTCCCTGCGTCTGTTCAAATATGTACCTGAATGGCAGAGAGGTCTGGCAGAGGCAAAAACACAGAGGCATATTAGCCTTTCTGTTGATACACACTGCAAATAGCTTTGGAAGGAGTTTCGGAAGCATACCCTTATGTAGGAATACGACACTGAAATACAAATGGATGTAGCCATGTACTGGTAGCAACCAACTGTAAGAATGCCATTGTTCTATTGCTTAAAAGACCTGTGGTGCACAGACAAAAAATAACAGGCTATTCTCTGGCTATCATGTGGATAGGTCCACAGTTGGGAGTTATTCAGACAGACAACTTGCCTTGATAAACTAACATGTACACAGCAATCCTATAAGTCCAGCAAGATAAAATCCACACAATACTACTTACGCTCTCTGTACTTCTGCAACCCTACTCAAATGTCGAATATACCTGTGTGTGCAGGGTCTACCAAGGATGTAGGTAAGCATACTCACTGTACTGAAATGTGTCCAGTTTTTCCGAGCAGCTCGTGCTAAAGTCAACACTAAAAAAGCACAAACTGTTTAGAACTGAATAAATGAATATTCACAGTATAGCAGTTCACAAACAATTCTTGTGCCAAAGGAATACATCGCTATAACTAGCTTTGAATGGCAGTTAATTATAACAGTTGAAAAGAAAGTACATCTTTCCATGTATCTTGGGATAGCATTTTGAGGGGTGAGTACATTTCTACACTGACAAGTGGGTACTGGAAGCAGCAACATTAGGTCTGAGTACAAAATGTAAATCTCTGGCTACACCCCTGGCTTCTGATATAAGAACTATACTAACCTTATGTCTTAAACAATGATGTCCACACCAAACAAGGATGATGTCCATCTTGGAAAGCTGAAAGGGCCATGCCTACATGAGTCAGCAATTTATAGTACTGGGTTGCTATGACAGTGATTACTGCAATTACTACACAGCAGGCTGCATGCAATTAGCAAATGGTGGCCACTAACTGGTGCAGAGGCCATCACATGCTCATGTGCAAATTCCTACAAAATCAGGCTGCAATCTCTGCCAACAAACTCAATCACTCTATTGCAGAGACTGACACAGAGAGAGACAGAGAAAAGGAAAAATAAATGTTATCAAATTATACAAAGAAAAGGTATGTGATACATATGTATTTACTGGCATGTAGTAGACGATATTGAAGAATAGTCTACATAATGTGAAACATTCATATGTGGCAGCAGTACTTCTTTATGCACGGATGTTCTGCTTAACTACTGCTATGGACAATACTGTGTGTACCTGTGGGCAGTGGGACATACCTGTGAAATGTGTAGCTTAGCATTAAATGTCAAAGATCTGATACATGTTATCTGTGTTTTGTACAGTAGTGTGGCCAATGGCTGTTGGGGGGATTAGCGCTGACATTATATAAACATGGGTGTGACAGAACAACACATGCATGATAGTCATATTAAAGTGGAGCTTAGCATTGGCAACTGCTGTAGCAGTCTAGTATGCTTATCTAGCATTTCTTGTCATATATACCCCCCTAATGTTAGTCTGTGTTCATATGTGACACCTGTTTGTGTTGCAGCAAGGCCCAACAGTTCAGCTGTGAGGTCCAGGGACTTACAACAATGTGGACCATGTGTGTGTATGCCACACACATACGGAGAAATATATATGTGTCATATATATTCACATCTGTATATGTGCATAGAGCAGGGGACATATTGCAAATATTTGCGAAGGGGGGAGATATATATGTTGGTGAAGGTTAGTATGCACATATTTGTATGTAGGTTTTAGTGTGTGACAAACAAGACAGCATACAGTGCTGGTATATGACATGTGGTGGTTAAACACTGTGGGTGGTTTGTTCATAGGTTCATAGGTTCATACTAGGCTATCTACCCTAGGGCATTTATAAGCCTAGCCAGAATGTGTTTGGCTTTCGCCACCCATTTTAAATTTATTTTGCTATGCCCTTTTTCGAGGTTAGTATACTGTGCCTCTGTCTAACAGTGACACAGAAGTGATACCCGGGGTAAACCTACGATCTTCCATCCACTCATCAAGATTCCTCTTGAAGAGAGTCAATGAGGGACTCTGCCTAACCTGGACTGGGATTTTATTCCAGAGTGAAGGGAGCCTCTAGGTGATGAATCTGTCCCTCCAGCATATCCTATTTATTTCAGTGCTGAGGTTCAAGTCTCTCGAGCACGTAGCTCAATGGGATTTGGATTTTCTGAGGTGCAGCATGTCCATTAATTCCGGGTTGGACATGGCTTTATACATCAGGCACAGATCGCCTCTGAACAGGCGGTATGCCACTGAGTAGAGCTGGAGTTTCTTTAACCGGGCAGCATATGGCATCTGTTTGAGCCCTTTGATCCTCTTGGTGAGGTACTTTTGGGGTCTTTCCAGTTGCTGCAGGTGTCTGGTAAGGTACATCCCAAAAGGGGCATTGTACTCAATTATGGGCCTGATGAGGGATGAGTAAAGAGGCACAATGACCTCCCCTGATCTAGATGTGAATCCCTTCATGATTAGGTGGGCTATATAAAATGTTTTTCTAACCACTTTGGCCACGTGGTTGTCAAATGAAAGATTGCTATCAACTTGGGTCCCCAGGTCCATAATTTCTTCTTCTGTACTTAATGGATTACCACCTTTGTGGTAATTTGTGGGCACTTTGTTTTTGCCAAAGTGGATGACTATACACTTTTGGCATTTAGCTTGAGGCCATGGCTCTGGCACCAGTTGTCTGTTTCTATGAGGCCCTTTTGGAGGATGCTTGTGTCGGCTGGAGAGTCGATTATGGCGCCCAGTTTGCAGTCATCTGCGAACTTGGTCAGCCACAGTCCTTCCGTGTTGGCCTGTACCTCCGAGAAATATATACCGAACAAGAGGTCCCAGGACTGAGCCTTGTGGGACACCACTTGTAACTGGTTTGGAGTCTGACATGGCTCCAGCAATTCTAACCATGTGGGTTCTGTCCTTGAGCCAGTTTGCAATCCATCTAGTGACATAGGGGTTTATATTTAAGCTGGTGAGCTTATCTATAATGCCAGTGGGGTATTGTATCGAAGGCTTTGCGAGGTCCAGGTAGGCTGTGTGGACCACCTTCCCCTCGTCAATGGCCTTGGTGACTGTTTCAAAGAAATCAACCAGGTTTAAGAGGCAGGATCTGCCCTTAACAAAGCCGAACTGGGTAGGATCCAGTGTCTGTAGGTCCCCAATATCTTTATTTATGAGGTCCATGATGATCCTTTCCATAGCTTTGCAGACCAAGCTAGTCAGGCTTATGGGGCGATAGTTTCCAGGATCTGTTGAGGCACAACTTTTATGGAGAGGGACCACTGTTGCTGTACGCCACTCTTTGGGCACATATCCTGTAGTAAGGCTGAGATTGAACAGTAGTTTTATGTTTGGGTTTAGCTCTTCTTGGAGTTCATGTAGGATGCAGCCCGGGACACTGTCTGGTCCCATTGATGCTGTGTTTTTTGCTTTGGAGAGGGCGGCTCTTACCTGAGCATCTGAGATGTCAGGGGGGCAGCAATCTGCTGGGATAGATATTTGCCCTTTTGGTGGGGAGGGGGTGGAGAAGTTTGCACTGGACCTGTCAGCTAGGATGTTGGCAATGTCTGTGGGTTCAGTATATTTTTTGTCATTTGGACTAATTCTGAGCATATCTGGGAATTACCACCCAGGTTCCTAACATAACTAAAGAAAGCCTTGTGATTATCCTTAGTGTCCTGTGCAATTTTTCTCTCAAAGCTGGCCTTAGACAATTTTATGAGTGCCCGTAGTTTTTTGCTAATACTGATCAGTGATGCCTTCCCTTTTTGGGATTTTGCTCTATCATTTAGTAGCTTCCTCCTTCTATTGTATAGTTTGTTTATGGCTGGGGTCCACCAGACAGGACGTCTGCCTTTGGAGGATTGGGTCTTGGTTTTATTTGGGATCGCATGATCCATGCATTCCTGAAGGTGTTCATAGAATGCGTTTATAAAGGATTCTGCAGTCTGGGCCGTATTTTCCACAGGCCAGGGGCTTTGAAGGATTCCACCTCGGTTTTGAGGAGTGTGAAATCTGCTTTAGAAGTTTTTTACTGTGGTTTTCTGGGCAGGGGGTGGGGTCGGGATGTGAATATCCAGTGAGATTAGTTTATGGTCTGATCTTACCAGTAAGGGATACACTTCTGGTCTGGAGCATAGAGTCCCCATGTTGGTGATGATCAGGTCCAGTATGTTTTCCCCTCTTGTGGGAGTGGTAACAAGTTGTTCCATAGCATTTGAGTTTATAAATTCTAGGAACCTTTGGGCTAGGGTGTTGGAGCTAGAGTAATGCTCCCAGTCTATGTTTGGGTAGTTGAAGTCGCCCAATATAATGGTGTTTGGAGAGACCTTCATATTTTCCAGTGTTCTCAGGAAGGCCGAGTGGGGTTCCTGGGTTTGGGAGGGTGGTCTGTAGCAGGCTATAAACTGGAAGGCAGTTTTACCCACTGTTAGTTGCACATGGATAGTCTCTGATGCTTCGTGCTTTGCCACCAAACTGGAGGTGTGGGTATCTTTGATGAATATCGATACTCCCCCTCCTTTTGTGGTTTGGTCCAAGTTTTGGGGCCGAAAAGCATGGTATGAGGTATAACATGGTAGTGCTGGGGTGCTCTCGGGAGCCCTGAACCAGGTTTCTGTTACTGCACAGATATCGATGTTCTCCATGCTAAGGAGAGTTTCGAGTGCATGCATCTTGAGGTTTAGACTTCTGGCGTTGAGTAACATTACTCTTAGTTTCTTATCCCTTGTGATACCTATGGAGGTGGGTTTGTCTTTTGAGCCTTGCCTAAAAAAGGCACTATGGGGGTAGCAAGAGCCATTGCCAATATCCGAAAGCCCAGGGGTGACAGGTGCAAGCCGTCCCTAGTGAAGCATCGTGGCTTGTCGAGCATATCATCCCAAGCTGACAGGCATTGGATCCCCTTTGAATGACACCAGTACTTAAGCCAATTGTTGAAATTGATCATCTTGTCTTCATATTGTGGCATCATTCTTGGTGAGGGTAAGATGCTACTCAAGGTCAGGGTCATACCGGCCTGGGCTACATGCTCAGAGAGCTCCTTTATGTCTCTTTTCATGTAGTCCAGGGAGGTACGTCTCAGGTCATTCACACCAGCATGGACAATGACTGAGTCATATTTGTACTTGCCTTGGAGTGACCTGAGTGCTTGTGTTATGTGGCAGATCCTAGCGCCCGACAGGCTGCTCACCGTGACCCTCTCCTTGTTCAGCCTGGTGAGCAGGGCGTCAGTGTGCCTGACAATAGAGTCACCTATTACAAGTGTATCAGGTGTGTTGTTTAGTCTTAAGGGCTGTGACTGTCCGGCACACTGGCTTTGTGAGATATGTGTTGCACGTGTTTTGTTTTGGGGTAGCGGTTGCTTGGGTGTCTGCTTTGGAGGTCTCTGCTGCTTAGGCAGATCTTTATTTAGAGCCTCCGAGTATGTTTTTGTGTGATTATGTGTTTGGTTTGCTGTCGTGGTAGGTCTATGTGAGACTGGAATTGTAGTGAGTGTGGTTTCCTTCTCCTCCTGACTGATTATGCCAGTACTGAGTTGAGAGAGCTTAGCCTCCAGTTTGTGTGATTATGTGTTTGGTTTGCTGTCATGGTAGGTCTATGTGAGACTGGAATTGTAGTGAGTGTGGTTTCCTTCTCCTCCTGACTGATTATGCCAGTACTGAGTTGAGAGAGCTTAGCCTCCAGTTTGGCTATACGGTTGCATCTCTCACATGTGTTGGAATTTGTTAGGAGGAGGAGAGGGTTGTCTCTGTACATGAGGCAGTTGTAACATTGCCTCAAGATTCCCAGATTCACCAGCTGGACCGGAGAGGAGATTGACAACTGACCTTTGGACATGCTAGAATAATATTGGGAATTCCTTAATAATTGAAAACAAGGGACAGTGGGGAGTGAGGGTGTAGTGCTTTTAATTTTTAGTGCTGACTTATATAATTGCTTTAGCGCAAGTGCCAGGTAACTTAAGTGCAATGTGTTACAGGTAACTTAAATGCAAAAACGACAAACAGTAACTTTCTTTCAAGTGAAACAAGGAAATAAGTACAGTAAGCAATGTAGATATCACTAGTGATCCACAGAAGCGCTGAGAAGCTGCGTATTAGGTGGAATTAGCGTTCCAGGGAAATAACAAGCAAACAAACAACAAGCATATAAACAAAGCTAGATTCAGCAGGCCTGGATCTAGTCTATGCTACAGCAAACAACGTGTACCAATTTCAGTAAGATACAGTTCAAATATTCAGGCACTAAAAACCTCTAACCAGAAATTCCCAGCTCAGAAGGGCAGAGTCCAGTCTCTTCTCCCACAAGAGTGCAGACCACGAACCTTCTTAATGTAAAATAACTGGCCTAAAGCCCAAGTGCCTAAACCAGAACTAATACACTTTAAGAATAACAGACACTGGGCTCTCAATCAGCAGTTCCCAACTTAGAAGGATGAAAGCTACCTGTCTTGCCACCACAGTGCATGCCACAAACCTTCCTAATGTAAAACAACTGGTCTGAAGCCCAAGTGCTTAATCCAAAAGACTTAGAATGATAGCTACACTTTAATCAAGTTACTATCAAGCAGTAATAAATGCAATTGAATACTTTAGAGAATGCCTGGATTAGTGCTCAAGTTACACAAACAAAGCTAGATCCAGCAGGCCCGAATCCAGTCTATGCCACAGCAAACAAGGTGCACCAACTTCAGTAAGAAGCAGTTTAGATATGCATGCACTATAAGCCTTTAACCAGAAATTCCCAGCTCAGAAGGGCAGAGTCGAGCCTCTCCTCCCACAAGAGTGCAGACCACGAACCCTCTTAATGTAAAATAACTGGCCTGAAAGCCCAAGTGCTTAAACCAGAATTAATACACTTTTAGAATAACAGACACTGAGCCCTTAATCAGCAGTTCCCAACCTAGAAGGATGTAAGCAACCTGTTCTGCCACTACAGTGCAGACCACAAACCCTCTCAGTGCAAAACAACTGGTCTGAAGCCCATGTGTTTACACCAAAAGGCTTAGAATGAGTTACACCAAGCAGTAATAAATACAATTGAGTACTTTTAAGATGATGCAAAAGTAAAATAAAGCAGGTAGAAACACAAGTACAGTAAAAGCAGATGAATTTTTTTTTCCTGAACAAGTGCTGAGATCAAAGAAACAGATTTGAGTGCTGAAACTAGGAAACTGGCTAGTTATAAGAAAAAAAAAACTAAGCTAGAAAGCTTCCCTCCAACAAAGAAGGGCTTGGGGGCTCAGAAGCCTACAAATAGTCTATACCACTTAACAGGAAAGGCAGGAAAGAAGCTTAATTTTTTTTTCTGTTTCTCAGATGCTCTCTTTGTACACAGTAGGAGTGCCTGAAATCAGAATATGATCTCACTGCACTCAGTTGAGTGAGCAAATGAGATGGGCCCACAAGGAGTATCCAAACACAAATTTACAAGAGGGGCAGGCAGTTTCAAGGCCACTAAGATTAACACCTAAACAAAAACTGGGAGGATGGGTGGGACTAACTGAAAAGCAGAGTCAAAACTTCCAGTTCAGTTAATATTCCTGCAACACACAGTTAAAATCAATTTAAATACTGTATTTTATTGAAAAAAAGTGCAGATAAAGGTACTTAAATTCTCTTATACGTCCAGTTGAATACAGCAAGTTCTTAGCCGGCCAAAGCTGAGGTTTTTAAGCAGAAAATATTTCACACTGTACCACATAAATAGGCAAGGACAGGAAATCGGCTACCCCCACACCTGTAATTACTAGCAAATAACAAAATTCAGCAAACACTGACTAACTTCCAGTTCAGTTAATATTCCTGCAACACACAGTTAAAATCAATTTAAATACTGTATTTTTATGAAAAAAAAGTGCAGATAAAGGTACTTAAATTCTCTTATATATCCAGTTGAATACAGCAAGTTCTTAGCCGGCCAAAGCTGAGGTTTTTAAGTAGAAAATATTTCACACTGTACCACTTAAATAGGCAAGGACAGGAAATCAAAGAATGTGGCTACCCCACACCTGCAATTACTAGCAAATAACAAAATTCAGCAAACACTGACTAACTTCCAGTTCAGTAAATATTCCTGCAACACACAGTTAAAATCAATTTAAATACTGTATTTTTTGAAAAAAAAAGTGCAGATAAAGGTACTTAAATTCTCTTATACGTCCAGTTGAATACAACAAGTTCTTAGCTGGCCAAAGCTGAGGTTTTTAAGCAGAAAATATTTCACACTGTACCACTTAAATAGGCAAGGACAGGAAATCAAAGAATGTGGCTACCCCCACACCTGTAATTTCTAGCAAATAACAAAATTCAGCAAACACTGACTAACTTCCTGTTCAGTTAATATTCCTGCAACACACAGTTAAAATCAATTTAAATACTGTATTTTTTTTAAAAAAGTGCAGATAAAGGTACTTAAATTCTCTTATACGTCCAGTTGAATACAGCAAGTTCTTAGCCGGCCAAAGCTGAGGTTTTTAAGCAGAAAATATTTCACACTGTACCACATAAATAGGCAAGGACAGGAAATCGGCTACCCCCACACCTGTAATTACTAGCAAATAACAAAATTCAGCAAACACTGACTAACTTCCAGTTCAGTTAATATTCCTGCAACACACAGTTAAAATCATTTTAAATACTGTATTTTTTGAAAAAAAAGTGCAGATAAAGGTACTTAAATTCTCTTATACGTCCAGTTGAATACAGCAAGTTCTTAGCTGGCCAAAGCTGAGGTTTTTAAGCAGAAAATATTTAACACTGTACCACTTAAATAGGCAAGGACAGGAAATCAAAGAATGTGGCTACCCCCACACCTGTAATTACTAGCAAATAACAAAATTCAGCAAACACTGACTAACTTCCAGTTCAGTTAATATTCCTGCAACACACAGTTAAAATCAATTTAAATATTGTATTTATTTGAAAAAAAAAAGTGAAGATAAAGGTACTTAAATTCTCTTATACGTCCAGTTGAATACAGCAAGTTATTAGTCGGACAAAGCTGAGGTTTTAAGCAGAAAATATTTCACACTGTACCAATTAAATAGGCAAGGACAGGACATCAATGAATGTGGCTACCCCCACACCTGTAATTACTAACAAATAACAAAATTCAGCAAACACTGACTAACTTCCAGTTCAGTTAATATTCCTGCAACACACAGTTAAAATCAATTTAAATACTGTATTTTTTTCAAATAAAAGTGCAGACAAAGGAACTTAAATTCTCTTATACATCCAGTTGAATACAGCAAGTTCTTAGCCGGCCAAAGCTGAGGTTTTTAAGCAGAAAATATTTCACATTGTACCACTTAAATAGGCAAGGACAGGAAATCAAAGAATGTGGCTACCCCCACACCTGTAATTACTAGCAAATAACAAAATTCAGCAAACACTGACTAACTTCCAGTTCAGTTAATATTCCTGCAACACACAGTTAAAATCAATTTAAATACTGTATTTTTTGGGGAAAAAAAGTGCAGATAAAGGTACTTAAATTCTCTTATACGTCCAGTTGAATACAGCAAGTTCTTAGCCAGCCAAAGCTGAGGTTTTTAAGCAGAAAATATTTCACACTGTACCACTTAAATAGGCAAGGACAGGAAATCAAAGAATGTGGCTACCCCCACACCTGTAATTACTAACAAATAACAAAATTCAGCAAACACTGACTAACTTCCAGTTTAGTTAGTATTCCTGCCACAAACAGTTAAAATAAATTTAAATACTTTATTTTTTTGAAAAAAAATTGCAGATAAAGGTACTTAAATTCTCTTATACGTCCAGTTGAATACAGCAAGTTCTTAGCCGGCCAAAGCTGAGATTTTTAAGCTTGCAATATTCAGTTTGCAATGTTGAAGCCAGTAAGGCCTGCTAAAGCTACCTGGGCAGTGAACACCTTTAATGCATTTATCCCAAGACTGTGCAATTTTATTACATTTCTGTACACCTTACATCTTTGTATAATTGATATTCTCACTATGAAAGCTGAAATGTATATGTGCCTCCATATATATATATATATATATATATATATATATATATATATATATATATATGTGTGTGTAGACAAATAGATGTGCATATGTATATATACATATATCTATACATGTTATGATATTATGGGTCCTTGCTTTGATCCTAGCAAAAGCTGTGTATTCTGTTGCTAGGCAGAACAAGTGCTATTGCATACAGTGTGATTAAGTCCCTTGGTTTTAACTAGGGTGTGTCATTGGAGGCTAAAGCACTACATCTATGATTATTGATTGGTACCGATGTTGAATGAAAATCCTGTGTGTACTGTAGTACTAATTGAAGTTCTGGGCCTGTACAACAAAGTATGGTGTATGTCCACATTGCTTGCATCCACTGTTTTGTGTGGTCCCTGTATTCATCGCAGATTACATTTCTCAGGATTAAGGTTGTGTAAGTAATGACACACAGTACTGTATAGTACACACTGAAAGCTTATCTGGGATGTCATACCTTTGTGTCCTGTAATTATGTCTGATGTGTGTGTGGGTATGTCTGTAACATGTCCTTTGACATATGTGTGGTAATACATATAACTGAGTATCTAGCAACATTCATAGTGTACTATAGCAGTACGTGACCTATATTCCCAATTGTGCACATATTTTGGCCATGGGTTTCCCATTAACAAGTTGTGTGGTATAGTAGTCATACATTTACTGGACCTTATACTGATTGTGATGGATGATATATTTCTTTACACTTCAGCTTGATGTATATCTGCTGTGGCTAGGTGGTACATTGTGTTGCATACAGTGTGCCAGGTACTCTTGTATAGTATTATATAGTGATTTTATTTTGTTGCTGTGTAGAGCATGGTTCATTAGATAGAGAGTGAGCAAGGCACTTTCAAGCACTTGTGGGGTGAGCAGTGATAAGTGGCAGTTACAGTGTTTCACTCTTGGTTAGCTTATAGGCTGCTATATATGGCAGTTCAGTGATATCTGTACTGTATAATGTTAAATGTGCCATATAACTTGCTCAGACATATTTTTGTATTTATGTCTTCCAGGGATCATGGCCCACCACAGAAACCCGAGTTATAGTAGTGTTGAAGATGATATCATTACTAGCAGTATGATTCAGCACTACCGTCTCATGTTCTCACGAACCAGCCAGGACCAGCAGAAGAGCACTGCAATGTGGCAAGATGTTGTCCGCAGGGTCAATGAGGTAGGCTTGCATAATCGGACATATGAGCAGGTACGCCACCACTGCAGTGATCTTGTCTGCATGATGTCTGTCAGCATGCCGCTGATGTGTGTAGACAACAGCTTGCAACAGGGGGTGGTGTTAATATCCACCCCCCCCCCACTAGAGTGGAGGAGCTGCTCATGAGCCTGGTGGCACCTGCCCAACAACAACAGCAACAGACATACACCATGATGGAGGTTGCAACCACCCAGCAAGCACACATGGAGCATGCAGGTAACATAGCGTATCTGTAGACTACTGTTATCTGTATTGGTAGATCATGCATATGTGAGATGTGGAGTGTGTTGTTCAAAGATGTGGAGCCTGTTGTTGTGCAATACTGATCATTTGGAACATAATCTGTAGCCCTGTGAATGTAAACTGTTGTACTGTAAGATTGCAAACACACAGTTGCAATGCCACAATTGTGGCCACTGACAAACTGTCTCATCTCTATGTAGGTCCCTCTGGGGTGACATCAAGGCAGTGGACAGATGCTGGTGCGTGTGTTCTACATTTATTATTGTAAATAAAAAGTGCATGTCATAGTTAAGGTGTAGGCCATGTACACATGTAACACACCTATCCATAATGCATGCTGTGCATGTTTGGTGTAAGAGCACGCACATCTCACTAATGTGATTTGCTGCCTCAAACACATGCAATACCCAGACCATCTCAAACAAATGTGGCTAGACTGTAGTGACCATTGGATAGGCACAGTTGATACTCAACATGCACATAACATACACATCTATATCATACACAAAGCATTTTAACATGCTACACATAAAGCATTCCCAAACCCTCTGTAAAGACACACTCCAGTATCCAAACTCTCATCCACACATTACACATAATATACCTGAGGGGTAGAGGCCTATCCTGGGGCATTTAAACACTCTGCAACACACTATACATTCATGTCAGGGAATGCTCCTTATTGGCCTCCTTACAAACTCACGTAACAACTGGTTGTGAAATGATGAATTTATCCAAGGTAGTACAGTTCTGGCACAGCATGATTAGTGCTGGTTTGTGAAACATTTGTAGCCTTGAGTGACCACCTGATGCTTCATGATGATGGCCTATGGTACTATACCCCATCCAGTTATTGTAACCACAGTTCTACACATAGCTGTCATTGCTACACACCATAATGATGCATGTGTGCACACATATGCACCTCTAAACAGTATGCATATCAATCACCATTTGCACAACTGACACATATATGTCTTATGATGCTATTGAGTGGCTAGGTCATATGACACATATTGGGTATGTGTAGTGTTTAAATATGCAGTTTTGTTTTAGTATGCCATGTCATGGATGAGACTGGCATGTCCACAATATGATCTACACTCACCATAGGTACCGTACATTGGATATGTGGCCAAATGGCATTCCATCAATTATCCATGCACCACTGATGATGTGTGAATACTCATCATGCATGTGCTAAAAATGTGTCCACAATTATTTGCTAAAGACACAGAGGCTGTAATCAGCATTGGATACCTATCTGACACACAGATACACATCCAGCAATGGTATGTACACTTGTGAGTTATGGTGCACAGTACATCACAGGGCTATGAATACTTGCACAGCAATGTTGTGTCCATGTATGCATTGTGTTCCAGGGGGAGGGTCATCACCTAATAACAAAACACATGCATCAAAGCCATGTATACTGTTAGTAACAAGGACTGACTACACTTGCACTGCATGCTGTTGAGCAACACATGTCCTGCATGCTGACATGTGTGATATGACTGTTTTGCTTGTGATACTGTACCCCACCATCACCTGCTATTGTGTATGTTCTGCGGTTGCTGGTGTTGTGTGTGTGTCTGCTTTCAGGAGAAGTGTAGTTTTTTGTGTGTGCATGTGTGCATGTGTGCATGTGTGCATATGTGCATGTAGTCTGAAGTCATGTTCAGGTCTTAAAGTGTGTTTCCTGTTTTCCTGTCACAGGTGGTGAGGTTGGGCTGGTTCAGTACAGCAGGGAACCTGATGTCACTGAGACAGACAGTGATGATGAGGATAGGTGTGTTGAGGCACAAGCAGGTTTGTCAGGGTCTGTTGTTGGGGCACCACTTGACAGTACACAAGTCTCCACGCCATCCATGCACACAGCCATACTGCCTGTACATCCATCATCACCATTGCCATTAGCTGAGGGACAGTGCACTGTTGGTGCTGGCCAGGACAGTGTGGTATATATGGCACATGTATCAGGATACAGCAGCCATAGCCAGATGTCTGGAATGGTACCACATAGGCAGATGCCCAGGGGTTCTCTTCAGAGCACTGCTGGTCATCATGCCCCTGGCAGATGTGCAACACCTCTTTCTACCACACGCATGTTCCAGGCTGTCATGGAGGCACAGACATGAATGGTGCGGTACACCAGACAGGGGCTAAGGGCACAGATGGCTCATTACACCTCTGTAAATGACAGTATCTTTGACCTAGCAGGTGCAATACATAACTACACTGAGGTCATTGATAGACATTGGGGTGAGACACTGGATGTCCTTCACAATGTCATGTCCATGTGTCACACCATCCACCTGCATGTCCTCTCTCATCACAGCCATAAACCTCATCTTAGCCATTCCTCTTTTCCTGTTACCTGGCAGCTTCATCCTTAGCATCTATTTCACAATATACTCTGCATCCCTCCTCAGCACATGTACAAACCAACTTAATCCTGCCTATCTGGCTTGGTCTACTAACCTTTAAACCTGGGCTGACCCTCTAATATACTTATTCCTAATCCTGTCCACCCTTTTCACACCCAGTGCAAATGTTAACATACATTGATTAAGAGTAGAACTACAACAGATCCTGGAAACTCTCACCCCATAAGCCAGACAAATGTTATCTGGAAGGCTATGGAGCACAGCATTATGGAACTCATTAACAGAGACATTATGAGCCTGCAAACACTGCACCATATCCACTTAGGTTCTCTAAAGGCCAGATCATGGCTCCTACACCTAGTAGACTTCAAGCCAGTTAACAAGGCTATAGGTGAGGGAGGTGAGGTCCACACCGCCAAGCTATAGCTCACCAGCAATTCATACCCATCCCACATTATGGTATTATTCATAACCTCAACAGACTAACCATAAATGATTGTTAGATGATGAATTGACAACTGACGCACAGATGTAGGACACACAGTAACATGTGCAGCCTCCATGTATAATTCTATGCCAGTAACAAGTGGTATTCACCTGCACTCAGTCCTGGGACCACTCCTGTTTGGAATATAGCTTTCTTAGGTACAAGCAAACACAGTAGGGATATGTCTGCCCACATTTGATGAAAATGCATACTGTGGGCTGTACTTTATTCTCCAGATGACACACACATCCTCCAAAAGGGTATCATAGAGACAGATACCTGGTGTCAAACTCATGCTGTAAAGCTATAAGCCAAAGAAAGCATAATTATCCACTTTTAGAAAACAAAGTATCCCCAGAGTACCACATAGGTAGTAGCCCCCAAAATGTGGAACAGGTACTAATGTATACATAGAGCCATGTGTTTATTCATCTCTCCTTTGATAATAACATTACCAAAGGGTTTTGGAAATCCCTCTGTGGAGCACATAAGCAATAAAGGGTTTGTATGCAGATCCACAGAGGTTGTTGCACCCCTATAATGATTAGTCATCTTTGCCAGACTTCGCTTGTTTTGGAACAGGATTCAAATATACCTCAAGCATAAACCCTCACTCACACTCTTCAATAGAAACATTGATGAGTGGATGTGAAACAGATGATGTAGCCCAGGGATCACTGCAGTGGCTAAGCTTGTCACGAGCATACAGAAGTGACTTAAGGTCTGGAAAGCACCAGTATGCTCTGGCAAAGATAACAGATGCTTTCATGGAGAAAGCAGAGTACTCACCTATGAAATAATTTAGGTCACATGTATGTATATGGCTTTGCCTCACAGCTACCTTACATGTGTAATGCACATACAATTGTCATTGTAATATGTCATACACTAGAAAAACCAAAACCCACTACACATTGAACAACGGTGTCACACACCTGGAACACACACAGTAAGCAAATGCAAGATTCAACCTCCTTCCTAACTACATTATGATATTACAGCAGTATGCATTTACACAATGCGCTATACACATTACTGGGATTTCATCTTTCCACAGGTATATTTATAGGATGGTGACATCATCAGTCTTGACAAAGATGAGTATACCACTTTTAAGGGGTGTGAGTAGTCTCCAAAAAGGTTGTTCTTTCTAGAAAGACACACACACACAGTTGGCAAGTGCAAGAATCAAACCCCTACCTAATGATAATACAGCAGTATGCATTTACATGACACGCTATACTCATTACTGGGATGTCTTCTTTCCACAGGTTTATTTGTAGGATGGTGACATCATCAGACTTGACAAAAATGAGTATACCACTTTTAAGGGGTGTGAGTAGTCTCCAAAAAGGTTGCTCCTCTCCAGGGAAACGCACACACTTGGCAAGTGCAAGAATCAAACTCCTACCTAACTGCATAATGATACTACAGCAGTACACATTTACACAATGCGCTATACTCACGACTAGGTCTTCTCTTTCCACAGCTATATTTGTAGGATGGTGACATCATCAGACTTGACAAAGATGAGTATGCCACTTTTAAAGGGTGTGAGTAGTCTCCAAAAAGGTTGCTCTCTCCTTAGGGAGACAGACACACACACACACACACACACACACACACACACACACACACACACACACACACACACACACACACACACACACACACACACACACACACACAGTTGGCAAGTGCGGGGTTCTTAATCCAATCTAAGTATATCTTTACACTTCAGCAAGCAATATGGAGTTACAGGGTGCAATACAGACATTACTTTTTGATAGTTTGCCCAAAGGTTTTTTTCACATTTGCTAACCTCAGCAGGCTTATCATACTAGGTGTATTGTAAGTGTATTGTATGCATAGGCCATGACCATATCATATATGGGTTGATGCACCACATGCTGGCACACACAGGGTCAAACCAGTGGCTAAGCTCTGTCAACCCAATACTGGACAATACAGTCAAGAGGAGTAGGGTCATACAACCACAACACCAACAGTCTCACATAGATCTACAATATAAGCACCAGCAAAACACACACGTAAATAAACATTACCATACTCGGAGAATACAAATATTAATCTGAAAAAGAGAGAGTGTCCTCCTAAGCCGACAAGCAAGCAACATGCACCTCCAAACACACACCAGAAAACACATAATACACCAAAGCAGTGTGCCTCACAACAGGCCATAAGGCAAAACAACATACCCAACACACTAGTAATAGGTGACTCCATAGTCAGGCACACAGATGTTCCACTCACTTGGCTGGACAAGGGGAAGGTTACTGTCAGTTGTCTGTCAGGTGCTATGATCTGCCACATAACACAAGCACTTACATCACTCCAGAACAGGTACATATATGACGTGTTCTTTGTTCATGTCAGTGTGAATGATCTGAGACATACCTCCCAGGACAACATGACAAGAGATATATAGTAGCTCTATGATCATGTAGCCCAGGCTGGTATGACCCTGACCTTGAGTAGCATCTTACCTTCACCTACATGATACTGCAATATAACAGAAAGATGATAAACTTCAACAACTGGCTGAGCTTCTGGTGTCATTCAAAGGGGATCCAGTGTCTGTCTGCCTGTGATGACATGATAGGCAAGCGTTGTTGCTTCGCTACAGATGGTTTGCACCTGTCACCCCTATGCTTCTGAATACTGGCCAAGGCTCTTGCTGTCCCCATATTACCTTTTTTAGGCAACGCTCAAAGGTTCATAGGTTCATAGGTTCATAGGTAGGTACTAGGCTATCGGACCTGGGGCCTATACAAGCCCAGCCAAAAAGGTACCCTGGCTTTTGACACCCAAGAAATGTATTTTCCTGTGCCACTGTCGAGCAGAGACACAGAAGTGATCCCCGGGGTGAATTTCCTATTTCCCATCACATCATCAAGATTTTTCATGAAGAGAGCTAATGAGGAGCTTTGTTTGATATAGATATGTAGTTTATTCCAGAGTATGGAAAGTCTCTGGGACAGGAATCTATCCCTCTGGCATGTTCTGTTTATTGTGATGACAAGGTATAGGTCCCTAGAGCGTGTGGCTCGGAGGGATTGGGATTTCTTTAAGTGGAGCATGTCCAACAGCTTTGGGTTTGACATACCTTTGTATGTTAGGCAGAGATCACCTCTGAGTAGGTGATATGTGATGGAGTAAAGCTGGAGTTTTTTGAGACGGTCTGTGTAGGGCATGTGTTTGAGGCCGGTAATCCTCTTTGTGAGGTATTTCTGCGGCCTTTCCAGTTGTTGTAGATGTCTTATGAGGTATATACCAAAAGGGGCATTGTACTCTATAATGGATCTAATGAGTGATGAGTAGAGGGGAACAATGACCTCTTTTTTTCTGCATGAGAAACCTTTTGTAATGAGGTGTGCCATGTAGAAGGATTTCCTGACTACTGTGGTGATGTAATTATCAAAGGAGAGACTACTGTCCACCTGTGCCCAAGGTCTCTTATCACACTTTCGGTGTTAAGTATACTACCGCCTATGTTGTAGTTCATGGGTACAGAGTTTTTACCAAAGGGGATGACAATGCACTTTTTGGCATTGAGCTTGAGGCCATTGCTTTGACACCAGGCATCTGTCTCAGTGAGGCCCTTTTGTAGGATGTCCACATCGTTAGCAGTTTCGATTATGGCTCCTAGTTTGCAGTCATCTGCGAACTTCATTAGTCAAAGACCTTCTGTGTTAGCCTGTACTTCAGGGAAGTAGATACCAAACAAGACAGGACCCAGGACTGAACCCTGTAGTACTCCACTTGTCACTGGTCTGAAGTCAGATTTGGAGTCTGGTACTTTCACAATGTGGGTTCTGTCAGTGAGCCAGTTGGCAACCCATCTTGTGACATAAGGCTTTATACCTAGTTAAGTGAGTTTATCTATAATTTCAGAGTAGGGGATGGTGTCGAAAGCCTTGGCAAGATTTAAATAGGCTGTGTGAACCACCTTACCCTTATCTACGGCTTTGGTGACTGTTTCAAAGAAGTCTATCAGGTTTAGGAGACATAATCTTCCTTTTACAAACCCAAACTGGTTGGGGTCCAGAGTTTGGAGATTACCAATGTCTTTGTTTATAAGTTCCATGATGATACGTTCCATGGCCTTGCAGACCAGGCTCATCAGACTAATGGATGCTGTGTTCCTGGCTTTGGAGAGTGTGGTGTTTACCTGTGCAGCTGTGATTACAGGAACTTTGCATTCTTCTGGTATAGAGACGGGCTCTTTAATGGGTGAGAGGGGGGTAAAGTTAGCACTGAACCTATCTGCCAGGATGTTGGCAATATTAGTGGGGTCTGTATATTTAGTGCCATTGTGCTGTAACTCAGAGCAGATCTGAGTGTTGCCATTGAGATTCTTGACATAGCTATAGAATGCTTTGTGGTTGTCTTTAGAATCAGTGGCAATTTTGTTTTCGTAACTAGCTTTGGAGCATTTTATCAGGGATTGCAGCTTCTTACTGAGGCTGACCAGGGAGCTCCTGCACTCATGGAATTTTACTCTCTTTTGCAACAGTTTCTTCCTTCTGTTGTACAGTTTGTTTATGGCAGGGGACCACCAGATTGGGTTCCTTTTTTTGGAGAATAGCGTCTTGGTTCTATTTGGGATAGCACAATCCATGCACTCATGTAAGTGCTTATAAAGTGCAATTGTGTAGGATTCAGTTGTCGTAACTTAACTGTCAATATCCATGGGTGCCATGAAGTTCACCACTTCTGTCTTAAGAAGCATGAGGTTGGCTTTGGAGAAATTTTTTAACATGGTTTCCTTAATGGGGGGGTGGGGCTGAATGTGTATATGTGGGGTAATTAGCTTATGGACGGATCGGACCAATGAGGTATTGACTTCAGGTGTGGAACACCGGTCACTCGGGACAAACCAAACCCCGTAACCAACACAAATAACCACAAAGTAAGCTAAATGCTACTCATTGCCAGAAGTCTCAGCCTCCAAATGCACACACTTGAAGGACTTCTCAGTATGGAGAATATTGATATCTATGCAGTAACAGAAACCTAGTTCAAGGCACCAGAGAGCACACCAGCACTACCAGGATACTACTCATTCCATACCTTCCAGCATCAGAACCTGGATCATAGCACATAGGGTAGGGATGTATCCATATTCATCAAGGATACCTACACCTCTCTCTACATCCTCTCTACAGGATATGTACCCATAGAATGTTGCACAGCAATGTTCTTCCCACTCCACAGGGGTAAAACCACAAAAGACCATTGGCATTCATGCTCTATGAGCCTGTCGAGTCTGATCTTCAAGGCAATGGAGCCAGTCATAATGGAAGTCAACAATAAAGACATTGGGAACCTTCACACAGTTGAGCACTCCCAGTTTGGCTTTGTCAAATGCAGATCATACCTCCTGAACTGGGTGGATTTCTTTGAGACAGTTGCCCTGGCTACAGATGATTGAAAGGAGCTCCACACATATACCTCGGTAAGGCCTTTGACACCATTCCCTAGTCAGATATCATAGATGAACTCACCAACCTGGGCATAAATCCATACATCACAAGATGGATTGCAAACTGGCTCACAGATAGATCCCACAAATTAAGAGTTGCTGGCTACATGTCAGACTCTAAACTGGTAACAACTGGTGTCCCCCAGAGTTCAGTCCTGGGGACCCTCCTGTTTGGTATAGACTTCTCAAAAGTACATGCCAACACAGGAGGGTTGTGGTTGACTAAGTTTGCTGGGAACTGTAAAGTGTATGCCATAATATATTCCCCGGATGACACAAATATTCTGCAGAAGGGACTCTATGAGACAGATGTGTGGTGTCAGAATCATGGCCTCGAGCTCAATGTGAAAGAATGCATACTAATCCCTTTTGGGGAAAACAAAGTACCCACAAACTACCATATAGGTGTTACCCCCTAAAAACTGACAAGGTAATAAGGGATCTGGGGACACAAGTAGATAGTCATCTTTACTTTGACAACCATGTTGCCAAAGTGATTAGGAAATCCTATGTGGCCCATCTAATCAACAAAGGGTTTGCATCAGGATCAAAAGAGGTAGTGGTGGCCCTCTACTCGTAAGTCATCAGACCCATCATTGAGTACAATGCACCATTTTGGATGTACTCGACTAAGCATATCCAGCAGCTGGAGAGACCACAGAGGTACCTCACCAAGTGGATTACTGGCCTCAAACAGTTGTGTTATGCAACACAACTGGTAAAACTAAATCTTTTCTCCGTTGCGTACCACCTACTCAGAGACACACTCTGCCTAATATACAGAGCCATGTCCAAAACATAACTGTTGAACATGATCCATCTACGGATAACAAAATTGAGTCGCACTACACACTCCAGGGATATGAACCTCATCACAACAATGAATACAAAATGCTGGTGGGATAGAGTATCATCCAAGACACTTGCATTACTGTGGAACAGAGTCCCAATGTACATCAGACAGAGCCCCTCACTGACACTCTTCAATCGGAACCTTGATGAGTGGATGAGAAACAGACAATTCACACCAGGCATCACATCAGCAGACCCACTAGAAAGGGGCTTAGGGTATTAACTATTAGAACTAGGGCTTAAGATACTAACCAATGGGGTGGTGAAAGCTGCGCAACTTGCCTTGGCTAATATATGTCTTCATGAAGATAGTCTACTACATACCTATGAACCTGTGTGACAGATACATGTCTACAGATAGTAGATGTGTACTTCATTGTACAGTCATGTTGTACAGCAGGCACATGCACCACATACACTGTAATGCTTACAGATACTGGTGGATATTATGTTCTGTGGGTGAGATGTGCACCTCATGTCTTTTGTGCCATTGGGATGTGTGCTGGGCGGGACAGTCCTGGATGGCTCCCTGTCATGGTCATCCTCTTACACTTATCTCTGCCTATCCATCTTTGGCTTATTATACTGTGTTCCCCCTACATATATATAGGTACATAGGTAGGTAATAGGCTATCTGCCTGAAGGCATATATTAGTATGGCCAGAGTGTGCAGCTATCACCACTCATGGGGTTAGTTCCCTATGCCACTGTGTAGTAGAGCTGATAAAGTGATCCATGGTGTGACAGTTCAGTTTTACATACATGCATCAAGGCTCCTCTGGAGGAGTGTCAGTGAGGTACTCAACTTAATGTAGGTTGGGAGCCTGTTCCCAAGCAAGGGAAGTCTGTCAGTTAGTAATGTATCCCTCCAATATGTTCTTTTTATTGTTGTGATGATTATATCCCTAGAGCATGTGGCACAGTGAGCTTGGGTTTACTTCAGATAGAGCATATACATCAGTTCTGCATTGGACATGGATCTGTCTGTTGGGCAGAGATCGCCCGAGTAGACAGTATGAAACAGAGTACAGATTGAGTTACTTCAGTCTTGCTGCATGGGGCAACTGTTTGAGGCCAGTAATCCTCTTGTTGAGGTCTTTCCAGCTGCTGAAGGTGCCTAGTCAGATTCATTGCAAGTGTGCCATTGTACTCTCTGATGGGTTTGATGACTGATGAGTAGAAGGAACCTCCTTTGACCTACATGCAAAGACTTTGGCAATTTGTGGGAACACATAACATGATTTTCTTACCACTTTGTGAATATGTTTCTGGAAGTAGAGATGACTATCCACATGTATCCATGGATTCCTTATTATTACCTCCATATTTAGGGTGTTTGCACCTATGTGGTATTTGTATGACTGTAGCTCAAGGCCATAATTTTGACACCACATCTGCTTGACTGAGACCCTTTTTAAGGATATCTCTGTTGTCCTAAACATCGATTATGACAACCTTTTTGCAGTCATCCACAAACTTTGCTAACCATAGCCCTCTTGTGTTTGACTGTATTTCTGAAAAGTATACACCAGACAGGAGGGGTCTCAGGACTGAGCCATGGGGGACAGCAGTTGTTTCCAGCTTACAGTCCAACAGGGAGACCACAATTCTTACCTTGTGGGATCTATCTGTGCCCCAGTTGGCAATCCATCAGATGACATACGTGTTTATGGACTGGTTGTTGATTTTGTTGATATGACGTGTGTGGGATGTTGGAAAAGGACTTTTCAAGGTCTATGTAGGCCGTGTGGAGCTCATTTCATTGATGTATGTCCTGGGTAACTGCCTTGAAAACTGTCTAGCAGGTTTAGGGACCATGATCTGCCCCTGACCAAACCAAAATGGGTAGGGTTGAGTGTTTGTAGGCTCCCAATAGCTCTGTTTATGAGTTCCATAATGATGGACTCCATGGCCTTGCAGATTTGTCTTATTAGGCTTATAAGACAATAGTTCCCATGGCCTGTTGTGCACCAACACTTGTGGAGTGTGCCAAACATTGCTGTAACCCATTCAACAGTTTCATATCCTGTACAGAGGGTGAGTCTCAACAGACTGTTCAGGTGCAGGGTCTGTTTGTTTTGGAGTTCACATATGAAACAGCCAGAGACACCATGTCATCCCATAGACACCATGTTTTTAGGTTTGGATAGAGCTGCTTAACCATTGTATATGTGATTTCTGGCTTTTCACAATCTCCAGTTATGGTAATAGGCCCTTTTGTCAGTGAGAGGGGGGTAAATATGTATGAACCCATCTGACAAGATGTTGGCGATGTCAGTCATGTACATGTATTAATTTACACTTTGCACTGACTCAGAACATATATGAGTTTACAGTGATATTTATGACATAGCTAAAGAAAGCTTCATGGTTTTCTATGGACTCTTTGGCAATATTTTTGCCAGAACATGGCTTGGATAATGTTAGGAGTGCTCATTGTTTCTTGATGATGCTGATCGGAGATTTATTAATCTTCTTTGGATTTTCACTTTCTTTGAACAACTTAAGTACTTGTATTACATAGTTTGATTATGACAGGGGTCCATTATATTATATGGGTCTGTTTTCATATTACTGTGTGCGCAAGGCAGGATTGGTGAATAGTGACATGTGTCTGGAGTAAGAATTGCAACTGCCAGATATGTGTGGCCCACTGCTGTACTCAGACATGGCCTAAGTGTGCGAGCATGCCCAGTATGACCTTTCAGTATGTTGTTGACTGACATTTGATAAATTTGTTAAGGTGTGTGAGCATGCCCACTATGGGCATATATATATACTAAATATATGTGTGAAAATTCAAGATGGTTTTTGCTTCAGGGCTCACCTTTGTGTTCACCATCGATAGGAAGCATGCTGTGCCTGCAGGGCTTCCATGAGTCAATTTGCATAGACTTATCAATATTTCTACATATGGGGGGACAGCTATTATTTGTACATTTCTACCCGGGGGGGGCACACCTGATTGTTACTGTGGGTGTATATAGGATGAGGGGTACACCTGACACTTATACACATTTGCTACGCCTGCACTGCTATATCAGGTACTCCATTTCAGTCTGTACTGTTGCCTATCATACTGGCTTGAGGCATACCACTGTACTACAGACCTTAGCATCCAATTACACGCATATTAGTTTGTGACTTCATAGCTTACCCAACCCACATCACACTGCCTGGCCTGCTGTTATCTGTCTGCATAGGCATGGGGGGAGGTTACTCATATGCCTCTTCAGAGGGCATGATACAGCATTTGTTTGTGTTTGCATTTGTCTACAATTATCCTGCTGGCTGTGACTGTTAGGAATGTGACCCCCCTCCCCCCCCTAACTGGTATGTGTGAGTGACTTAAGTTGTGTCTGTGCCAGTGAAATGCTGTCATGGCTTAGTGGTTCAGTACTGTGACTATAGTGCACAGTATCCTGAGTTCGAGCCCCGTCACTGCTTTTTATTTTCCTGCTGGGCAGACCTGACTGGTTAAGGAACAGTAAAGCAGGTGTGAGCGCGTTTACCCGACTTTGCTTGACTTTGCCCGACTTTGCACAACATTGCCCAACATGGCCCAACATTGCCCGATGTTGCGCTGGTTAGCGCGGTGTGCAGCTACATGCAATTGGATTTAAATATGCTCAGTACTGGTAAAATGTGCTTAGCAGTGCTTTATATTGCTTAAAATAGGGCACTCATGCCTCAGGTGGTGCTGCAGGGCTGCCTATGTCAGATGCTCATAGAACACTCCCTATACATGTTTGAAAACAGGTAGTGTCAAGTTAGGCATCCCTTTTACTGTATGTGCGAGTCAGAGACAGTTGTCATTTCCAGGGTTCATACTGAGTCAGTGTATGTGCTATGCGTTGCCTCTTTGCCAAGGCAAGGGCATACTGGGCATGTCTCCTTCTACCTACTGGGGCAGGCTTAAGTTGTTCCACCTCTGAGTCACGCTGTGCCTGTGCAGGCCTTGGCAATGGTGAGGGGCTGTTTGGTCCTGCCCCATGCTGTTTCTGCTGCAGCTGTTTCCGCAGGATCATATTGTGTAGTATGGCACAAACCATAACAATTTGGGTATATGTAGTTGATGAGTACTGCAAGGCTCCACCAGATGTGTCCAGGCACTGGAACCGTGACTTGAGCATCCCAAACACACGCTCAATTATGTTTCTTGTTTGTGTGTGTGCCTCTTTATGGAGTTCTTGTTCAGGTGTGTGTGCATTTCTGATGGGTGTCATCAGCCACGGCTCCAGTGCGTATCCAGCATCCCCCACTAGGTGACCATCAGGGATGTCCCCATTGGCAAATGCCTGGTACAGCTGCGTCAGATGCCAGATGTGGGAATCGTGATAGCTCCCAGGGCAGCCAGCACACACATTCATTATTATGCCCTGGGCATCGCACATGACCTGGCAGTTGGTGGAGGGGAAGCCCTTGCGGTTGATGTAGACCCTACCGCACTCACTGGGTGGTGCTTTGATGCATATGTGCGTGCAGTCGATTGCACCCACTACCTCAGGGTATTCTGCTATTTGGTGGAAAAGACGCATATTGCTGGCTAATGCCTCACGGGAATTGGGGAAATATACGTGGTCAATGACATGTTCTGACATGGCATCCAGGAACTGGTGGAGTACCCTGGATGCTGATGCCTGTGAAATCTCCATCATATCACCAGTTGGTCTTTGAAAGGTACCTGTAGCTAGTATTCTTAGGCCAACACATACCTTGGTATCCACTGGGATGGGTTCCCCTCTGTTGGTTCTGTGTGTGAGGCGTGGCCGGCACAGCTCAACAATTTGCTGTAGGAGGTCTCTGTCCACCTTATAGCACTCCACTATCTCCAGCTCATGTAGCCCCTGGTAGGTTACTCTGGGTCTGTACACTCTTCTCCGTCTCCTCACTGTGGGTTGCTCAGCAGCATTTACAACATCACCACCCTCAGCACCTTGCACATGTTGGTTTATGATAGCAAGAGCAGCCCGTAACATTTTGTCTGACTTAAGCTTTTTAAGCGTTCCCTTTGTATACTTCAGTGTTGCAGAGTTCTTGGGAAAAAAACAGGGGGGATTGCTGTTTGCAGAGTTTAAAGTGCTGGGCTAGGCTGGCCTAGTCTGCTGCCTGTGTAATTGGCTGATTCTGATATATTTCACCTGGCAGCTCTGCTAGCTCTCCTTGGTTAACTTCCGACTACTTCTTTTCCTTCCTTTTGCCTCTCTGTTTCCGCCCGGGGGAAGCGCCGCACAAACAAGTGCAAACGCACACACACATGTGTACAGGCTGCATGCATATTTGCAAGGAGTTTCCTATCTTTTAACATTGTGCACCTTTGGTTTGAGGTTTTCAAATAGGACAACTGTAGGCACGCCTCTTGCAATCCTGAGCAACTCAAAGCAAACATAAGCCACTGTGCTCCAATTAGCTTACAGCCTGTCTGACACACCCTCTCATGATGTTACCGATATTCTACTCTACGACTCACCTACTCCTACTCTTACACTCTTGGGACATGGCTCACATGCTGGGGAAAATTGGAATTCACTATCCTTATCCTCATTTGCATAGAATTGCCTACTAATGCATGGTTACATCTCTCACACTGAGCTTCCTCCCCTTAGCATCCACTACTCAGTGGCCATGTTGTCTTCAGCCTGCCATTCGCCTGCATGGCAGAATAAACTTTTTCGTGAAAATGCCTATTTCTGGCTTTTTTTATTATTTTCTTGTTTTTATAATGCATAATGGTTAAACATCGGAGATCGGGAAAAAAAAAGTTACATTTTTATATTTTTAAACATTTATAAATGCCAATGACTTTATATTTGGCCATTGGCATGCTTCCTCAACTGTATGCATCCTTTATTTGGAGCTGTCATAGCTCCGTTTAGCTATTTGCAGAACTGTACTCCGTTAGCAATGGAGTACATTTCTGCAGCTAACACTAATCTTCCACGGACAGGTTAGTGTTTCCTGGATCACAAATTTAACCTCATTTGCATGGCTTTCACCAGCAAATGAGGTAATTTGCATACCATGACCCTGTCCGTGCAAGAGTAGCTTTAGCAGCACTCGTGCACGCCCCTGCCAGCTGTACCTGGATCGCACGGCAGAGATATTGCCGGCTTGAGCTTCTACACTCGTCTTGCACTCCGTGCAAGCTTTCGTAAATCCGGCCCATAGTGTATATAAAAAATGGATATAGAAGTGGATAACAAACAATATATATGTGTAGCCTTTGTGTGTTTATTATATGTTTGATCTTTTGGGGTTGGATGCTAATATTTTAAAAGCTGGGGTAATAGATAAATGATCATTTAACCCTGGGCTGTTACATGCATCCAACCTCAACTGCCAAACCATTTCCCAAAATTCTAATCTGGTCTCCCAATTGCCCCCCCCTCTCATTCTGTTTCACTTCCTCCAATACCCAGAATTTGTAATCGGCCATTTTACATGTTGACAAATGTCTGTGTAGAGCATTGTTCTGATTTTTCCTGTTAATATCATACATATGCTCATATATATGTAATCTCAAATTACGCTCTGTCTTCCCAATGTAGTATGACCAACATACAGTACAATAAACAAAATACATTGCTCCTTTAGTGTAGCAACTGGAGTATGTCCTACTCTTAATTTTGCAACAAATATTGGGTATATCTACGTCTTTCATTCCAGCTATAAAGGGACATTGGGAACACCTACCACATTTGAAGGTACCAAGTTTTGGACATGCCCCTTCTCTACTAACTCCCTTTTTTTTCTTTTCTAATATATTCTTTAAGTTGGGGTTCCTTTTAAAACTGTATCTCAGGGGGTTTCTAGAAACAATCCACCTTGGTGGGCACCCTTCTAAACATATCCCAAGTGTCATTTATACATTTCTTCACCCATCCAATATTAGCATAGTGTGTAAGTGTCAAATATGGTAATTGTGATACAGTCTGTTTGGTCCCTCCCAGTATCTTTTTGGCACCAACTATTTCTCCACTAGTCAATAGTAAGTAGGTGGATCCCCACCCCTGTATTATATTTATTTTAATGGGGTTAATTGAATTATCCAGGTATCCTCTTTCCCCCCAAAAAATGTGAACATAGTCAATTTCTTTCATAAAATCTATTTTGTCCAATGTCATCCTTGCTATTCTAACCATTTATCCCTTTATAATATTACATTTAACGGTATATGGGTGGTCATTTTCATAGTGCAAGTACGAGTTAGTAAAGCAATCTTTTCTATATATACCAGACCTATAAGCTTTTTTAATATAATCGTTGGATAACTTCACATCCAGACAATGGGTCTCATCCACCCCTAGTTCATGTGTAAATTGTAAAACCCTGTAGTGTGGTTCAAATATTCCATGAAATCTGGGATCAACTCACTAGTTCCTTGCCATAAAATAAATATATAATCCAGAAATCGATAATAACCAATGATGTGTTTATAATACTCTGAATTAAGTATAAACCCCGGGATTCATGAAGCTTGCGCCAGGCGCAGGAGTAGCGTAGGCATTCCAACGCCAAATATGGCCGCTGCTGCGCGATTCAGGTACGATCCGATTCCACATGCGCTACCAGTGTACGCCAGACCTGCGAAGCTCTTGGCGCATGCATGCTAATCACCCCATGTGCAGTAATGCAGCATGCAAATGAAGCTACATAGCAATTCATGAAGTGGTGCAGGCATAGCGTAAGCATACAGAAATGTAAACCAAAAAAAAAGTTAACATTTTTTCAAACAGAACATCGAAGCCATGAAAGCAGATCAAGCTTACGTATTACAAAGTTAACATATGCAAATGGCTAAATATACAGCCAATGGCATAAAAAAACATGCACAACACATAAAAAATAACTCCAAAAACAAAACCCACGAAACTGCAGACACCCCAGCAGAAAAAAGCAAACGACAAACAAATCCAAAAAGTGCTACTGGGGTATGGCTCCAGAGTCAAAGAAAACGAAGTATATAAAAGCTCTCCACAGTACTGCCTTTATTCAAGCACAAGTGCTTTCACACATAGCTTCATCAGGTGCATACAATACAATAGAAAACACACCCTTAAATATCAGCAGAGCAAAACACATGACCTTAGCTTATACATGTTTAACGACATAACACTCTTATTAAATACAATTTGCTATCTATTAAAACGTTTATTAAAAATACAGTAAATATTCTAATGTATACCATATTATATAAAAATAAAAACAAAAACAACTAAAGCTACCTATTAAAACCTCTCTTAGATAATATTGGTTTCATGGGAACAAATTCATTTAACCCATGCCCAAAATTTGCTTCAATGACACTATCCATCTAGCCTCTGCCTCTTCAGTTTTAGCTCTGATGTCTCCTCCCCTAATAGTCTCATGTAACCTGGACAGGACCTTAAAACAAAAATAATGTTCATTCCCCATATTACTAACATGTTTCGCTAGGGCATTGGTACAAGTGCCTTTCTTAATATGGTATATATGCTCCCTCATTCTTTCTTTCAGTGTGCGGTCTGTCTTTCCAACGTAGAAATTATTGCAAACAATGCAATTAGCCAAATACACCACATGTAGGCTCTCACAAGTGGCTTGCACCCTAATATCAAATAACTTGCCAGTATCTGGGTGTTTAAAAAACAAACTATCATCTATAAACTTACAATAGCCACATTTACCACAAGGTTTTGTTCCATAAGTGGTTATGCCACTAGAGGGCTCTCTCATCTTACATAGTCTCCTCTTCAAGTTCTTTTTATTCCTAAAGGTAAACTGGGGCCTTGAACCTACAATACCTGAAATAGTTGGATCTGATACCAAAATTTCCTAATGTCTGTTAATAATATCAGTGTAGGTCTTAACATCTCTAGAATAAGGAATACAGACTTTCAATTTATTATCACTTTTCTTAGGGGACCTAACATTATTCACAGAAAAATAGGGTTTAGCCTTCATACACCTTAACTGTCTAACAATTTTTTCATTCTTAAAAATCATATTAGAATCATAACCCCTTTTCAATAATTCAAAGCTAGTCATATTCATCCTCCTTTTATATTCTACTTCCTCTGCACTCAACCTGGAAGCTCTATAGAACTGATTCTGCACCACATGATTAAAGACATAGTGAGGGTGCATGCTGTCCCTAGACAACAAGTTGTTAACCCTACAGTCTTTTCTATACATCTTGGTTGAAATGTTCCCTACACTATC
>NC_056734.1:748796842-748820594 GCF_019279795.1 Protopterus annectens | reverse complement strand
GTTTCTAACATCACCCCTGTAATGCTTGGTAAATCAAACCTAGTGCTTTGGCGTACTATGATGTCTTACTTTACTCTTAGACTCCATGGAAGCCATCGTGAATCTGGCCCTGAATGTTGTAATTAAATCAAACAGTGCTTCAGCAAAGTATTAGTTTAAGGGTGTGCACACTTATGCAACCAGCTTATTATATGTTTTTTTATTTTTAATATTTTTCCCCTAACAGATTTGTTTGTTTTTCAATTGAATTGTACAGGTTATAGGTCACATTAAAGATTAGAAAAGTTTTTAAATGATTTAGTGCGGTCTCATTTTTTTTATAGCACAAAAAAACTAGCATTTTAACAGGGGTGCGTACACTTTTTATATCCACTGTAAGTAACTAAAGGAATAAATAATAAAGAATCAACTTAACTCTTTTTTCAATTCATGTTATAGTTTCCTAATTAATACATACCAAGAAGTGCAAGCCACAATATTTGGCATCAATAAATTTAATCAAAATCCTAAAATATTGCCAAATGCTTCACTGGGATTCCATATTTATGACTCCTGCTACTCAGAGGTCCAAGATGTTGAAGGAAGCATGTGGATGTTGCAAGGGAAGAAAACGATCAATCAAAACCCCAACTTTCAGCAGTGATTGGGGATGAATCTTCAGCATCTTCAATCCCCATTGCAAGAATTTTAGAACTATATAGGTATCCACAGGTTAAGGAATGAGTGGTTTAGTAAATATATAGGAATAATAGATTTATGTTTATTAATTATAAATTTCCTTCTGTGAAATAACAAGATGTACATGATAAAGAAACAAATTCTAAGCATTTCTGTGGACTGTTATGCACCATGTTCTTGGATGTCATCATTACATTTATTAATGATGACATCTATTAACAGTTTTGCACCTACAATGGCATTTGAGTACTTGTCCTGATGAGCTGTATAGTAACAACCCACCTTTTACACATGCAGCCCTAGTGTTTGCTCCCTATTAAAAATATAAATATCCCCCTTAGTTAAGCAGTTCTAGATGCATATTTCAGTGATTGCACATCTTTAACTGCATACAACGAAAAGTTACAGCTGCCAAAATTATTAAAAGTCACTTTCTATTACCATTTTTAAAAGTAAATTCTAATTCATCTGCACTTATGTAAATGCATGCCCTACAACAATTTGATCATTTGCAGCAATGCCACCATGTTCTGAGGGATACTCTGGTATTAAGAGGAAATACAGTTTTAATGCTATTTTGTATTGTTGTATCGAGGACCTCATCCCTCCGCTAAACCATCCACTCCATTCAGAACTGCACAGATACCTGACATCACTGGAGAAGTGACCATCTGGACAAAACATCTGTGCAACACTGGATGGAACTGGCTGGAATAATTCATCACAGATGAGTTCAGTAATTAAAAAGGGGAGCCCTTTTTTAGAAATTATATAATTCGTTTTTTATGCAAGGGAGATTGGCATTTTGCTGGGTTATATACTGGTTGTTAAATGACAAATGAAATGAATATTACATTACCATCATTCTGAAAATGATATGACATTGTGTGAAGTGTGCATGAGCATGCATGTGTGTATGCATGCTTAAGAGCATAAAATATTTTGGACAAGTTACGAGATACTATTCATAAAATAGTAAAAGGCATTGGGCTGGTAACAATTTGTGCAAGATTTTGGGAAGTCAGTGGTTATAATGCTGCAATGCAGCTGGTCAGTATAAAGCTTATTTAGGTGTCACAAGTACTGGCTATTATTCAAAGCAGTATTTTACTTTTACTATATGTGTTTAATACTGTTAGAAAAATATGTATTAATGTGTGTATGTTTAATGCAAATTAGTAGTTAAAAGAATTAACACGTTTTTCATTCTATTTTATATGCACTGTTTTATATACAAATTGAGTTTCATATGAGAACTGAAAAGATGCATTTTGAAATTGCAGTGTGCTTTCTAAAACTTGCAAGATGCCCTCTGACCTAGTAACTGCTAGCACAGCAATATTCATGTTTATGCCTTTTGGAAATGTACTTGAGAAGCAGGTGCTTATCTGCTAGGTCAGGAACGAATGAATGAACAATGCTATATCCTGCAAATGTAATGATTCTAAACAATCAGCTCTGTTCGAAGTATGAGAACATGTACAGCTGCAGAAGCTTAGAGATAAAGTAGACAAAGGACTATTAGAGAAATGAACTGCTAGCTTTGTGCTTGAATTAGCCATAGTACCTTGAATGGTAACATAACATGTATCTAACCGGTGGTAACCAAGACCACATTGTTTTCCTTAGGAAGTTTCTCACAAAAATTTACAAATCAGCAGAAATCCATGAGAATGGTGGTCAACAAGTGATGATGAAAAGACTTATAACTTGCTACGTCAGCTTGGTAGACAATGTCTTATTAGAAAATGTATAAAAATGAAAGCATTTCCCGTTTCTAGTCAGACAAACTCTGTAATAGGACATTTTTGTCACCTTGCTGCAAGATTAAAGTGCCTTAACCTGAACCTACCATGTTTTGATAATTTTTAAAGTATTTTTTCCTTTGGCAGTTTGGTCCTTCGGACCGCAAGGTACCTCTTTCTCTAGGCCTAGGTCAGAATTAGGCCCCGGTGGCATGTATCCATACGGAGAAGAGGCCAAATCGGCTCTTCTGTTTTGAAAGACCTCCGACTGAATTGTCGTTCAAAAGAGGCCAGCTTTGTTTCTGAGCTGTGATTATCCAGTGGATCAACTAATGGAGGGTCAGGTAATGAGGAATTTACCTTTTTTCTGTTTCAGATCAGGGACTAGTTACAGAACTGTTTTTGTCAGGAGGATTTGCATGTGCAGATCAGGGACAAGAAGGTTACTGTATTGTCATAGATCAGGGAAACAGAATAGGTAGACAGTTATTCTAGATAAACTGTGAAAAGGTGTAGAACTGTGGTACCATGTGATAAGAAGGGTTATGTAACAAATTACAGCTTAGCTAAGGCAACATGGGAAATCAGTGCACGAAAAATTCCCGAGACCCGCCCCTAACTGAAGACGCAAAATATATGCAATTACAGCGTGTCGATAATATTAAGTACTATACGAAATGGGTTGAAAAATACAAATTCAATGGTAATTTAGATAAACCTGCACTTGTTGAACTTGTCAGACAACTGAAAACAGACGCGAAAGGTCAGTTAAAAAAGCAGCGGCAATTAGGAGTTCCTCAGGCACGTAGGTGGCTTGAGGAAGCAAATCGCAGAAAACAAAAGATTAAAAATTCAAAAGCAATGTTCTTAGACAAAGAAGATAATAACTTGGTAATAGCAACGGCCCCTCCTCCGCCCCCTCCGCTTCCCTTACCAGAATATGAAGCGAGTGGACAAACCGATCCACCTCCGCTATACCCAGCTGTTCCTACAAAATCACAACCATTTGTCAGGGATCCTATCGAGACTAGGTCTCAAACACGTAACTTGAGAGGGGAAACTGAATTATATGAGATGAATAAAAATTCATGAGCTATGAGTGAGGAAGAAATATGTCCACTCATAGAAGTACCGAATCCACAGGCAGGGCAGGCAGGACAGGATCCAACTCTCTTAGTTTATATACCGTGGACACCGGAAGATATCCGGAAAGCCACAGAGGGAATTCCCCATCCGAAGGTTAATTTTAGAAAATTTTTAGAAGACTTACAGGGTATGAGATTAAGTTACCATTTGAATGGAGAAGAAGTAGAAAAAGTAGTTAGACAAATTGTAGGTCCAGATTGGTACATGATCAGTGGCAATTGGAATCCTCGTGACGCAGAGCTCAGACCACTCCCACATAGTAATGCAGAATTGGATAACAGAGTAAAAGGTCTGACAGACCAAATCTCTGAAAAGTGGAAGCCTAGGGCTGATTGGACTTGCATTAATCAGTGCATACAGCAAGAAGGTGAAACTGTTGACAGATATTATGCTAGATTATTAGAGTGTTTTAATAACCATTGTGGAATGCAGATACCCGAAGATCAAACACATGATTCCCCATATGAGCAGCAGCTAAAGAACGCATTCTTAAAAGGTAGTATTACTCCCATTAGCAGCTTTATTACAAAGCACATGGTAGATCATCGTACAGGTAGATTACAGTCATTACTTGAATATGCGAGACATGCCGAAAGGCATTTTAATAGCAAAAAGAAAAAGAAAGCTCAAGTATTTGCAGTAGAAGATGGGTCAGAAGTCTTTGTAGTGCAAACCGGGAAAAAGGGTAAGAAAAATGCCCAGGGAAACAAGCAATCTGATAAGCGATCAGAAGATTTTGAGGAAAGAAAGAAAAGGGGTGAATGTTTTAAATGCGGGAAAAAAGGACATTTGGCAAGGGATTGCAGGCTAAATAAAAAGGTAACTACGGAAGATAAGGAGGGTGAGGAATGACTATATGATAGTCAGGAATCACTGAATGAAAACAAACAAGAAAAGACAAATGCGAGTGTGGTAGCAAGGGTAGAGGATGTGACAGAAGGGATAGAGGATGTACATGAATTCATAGATGATGAAGAAGATGAAATTTTGGATTTAGCATTATTGAGCCTGGAGCTCTACTTAGCAGACACAAAACCGGAAGTGACGCTTCTGGTAGAAGGGAGGGAAGTCAAATTTTTGTGTGACACAGGGGCTTCACGGACCCTGATCCATTCTTCCAAATTACCGGAAGATTCAGAATCACCAGATTACATACTAGTGAAAGCAGCTAATGGCCAGCTGTATCGGGAGCCACTCTCCCATGACATAGCAATAACTGACCCCGTTTCAGGAATGACCCAGAAAAGCAAAATTGTTCTCTCTGCAAAATGCCCAGTAAATCTCTTGGGCAGAGACTTAATGCAGGTATTTGGTATAGCCGTAGTCCCAACCATGCAGGGTATGGAAGCACAGCAACAAATGGATACTTTTGTAGTGCGACTGGAGGGTGAGACATATTGTTGGTACAGCCAGGACTTGGTTACCACTGGTCCAGGGGCAGTAACCTCCCTTGACACTGACAAACAGCATTTGTTGCATTGTACTTTATATTACTGTAATAGACCAGGACCTGATAAAGAATATGAGCAAGAGTTGTTTCAAAACCATGCGAACAGGCTATTATTACGAAATTTGTACTGGGACACAGAAGGAAACAGTGTAATAGGCTGTTCATTGCCCCAGGAATTCTTAGCACTTTACAAATCTAATCGATTGCCACATATGAGGTTAACTAAAAATAGAAATTTGAAGTGGGCAGACGTAGGAGAAAAAGTCACGAGGTGGGAAAAACAGACAGAGTTAGAACTCTCTGAACAAGGAGTACAGAAGCAGAAATTGAATTGGATAACACAGACACACCCAGCTGTGCACTCACAGGCCAGTGAGGATAGCTGAGTATTACTCTTACTGGAAGAAGAGGAAAAAGCCTTACGAGATATACGAGAGACTCTCTGGTCAACAGGGAAATCAGATGTAGGACTTATTCGTACAGCAGGACCAGTTAGTATTACGCCAAAATCAGCATTTAGACCTCAAAAAAGACAGTATCCCCTAAGAAAGGATGCAGAGATAGGGATCAAACCTATAATAGCAGCCTTACTTAGGGAAGGAGTCTTAATAGAATCTCCTGATTCACTATGTAATACACCCTTATTTCCTGTTAGGAAAGCAAATGGGGAATGGCGTATGGTCCAAGATTTACAGGCTGTAAATGACGCAGTTATACCCAGGGCACCAACGGTGCCAGATCCACACACCTTGTTGAATGATTTAAAACCTCAACAGAAGTATTTTTCTGTGGTAGATATTAGCAATGCATTTTTCTCAATACCGATACACCCAGACAGCCAACATTGGTTTGAGTTTACATTTCAGGGGAAAAAGTATACACATACGAGGCTACCACAAGGATATTGTGAAAGTCCAATGATATTTGCACAAGAAATGGCAAGTAACCTGGCAGGATTTAGCCCACCGAAAGGTAGTCAGATTTTACTTTATGCAGACGATATTCTGCTGGCAGCCTCCACACAGCAAGAATGCAGAGAGGATACCATAGCATTATTACAATTTTTAGCTACTCAAGGACACAAGGTAAACAAAAACAAACTAGAACTTTGGAGAAAACAAGTTAAATACCTAGGATATGTAATATCCAAAGAAGGCAGAATTTTAGATGAAGACAGAAAAACAGCAATATTACAAGCACCTAGACCAACTACCAAGAAGGAAATGATGTCCTTCCTGGGAACTACTAACTTTTGTCGGAGTTGGATACCGAATTATGCTTTGGAATCTGCTCCACTGACTAACTTGATATTCAAAAAGCTGATGGCAGCACAGGATTTATTACAGTGGACACCAGAAGCAGAAGCAGCTTTCTGCAGGCTAAAATAACTGATAGCATCTTCCTTAGTTTTAGAATTACCAAACTATCATAAGCAATTTTTTCAAACTGTAGATTGTAAGCAAGGTTATATGACATCAGTGTTGATAGCAGCATGGGGACAGACAATGCCCCATAGCTTACTATTCATCACAGTTAGACCCAGTGGCGCGATCCTTGCCCCACTGTGTACAAGCAGTAGTTGCAGCTGCAATGGCAGTGTAGGCTTCAGCCTCAGTAGTGTTGTTCCACCCTCTCACATTGAGAGTGCCTCATGCAGTCGCAATCATTTTACTGCAGGAAAAAGTAGCATATCTTTCACCTGCTAGATATCTTTCCTGTATGACTATACTGTGCAGCCAACCTCATATGACAATTGAATGATGCATGACTTTGAATCCATCAACCTTGCTTCCAACTCCTGCAGATGGCAAACCTCACTGCTGCCAGTAGGAGATTGAGCAAAAGACACTACCTAGACAAGATCTTACAGATGTTCCCTTGGATGATACCGAGGTGACATACTACGTGGACGGCTCGTGCAGGAGGGGTCCTACAGAACAGAATCTAGTGGGGTATGCAGTAGTTTCTGATACCGAGATTTTAGAAGCAAAGTCTTTACCACACAACTTATCTGCACAAGCAGCAGAATTGATCGCCTTGACAAGGGCATGTACCTTAGCAGAAGGTAAGAAAGTGAATATTTTTACTGACAGCCAGTATGCTTTTTCTACTGTACATGTTTTTGCGCAGCAGTGGAAAAATAGGGGAATGATAACATCTACTGGTAAACCAATTAATCATGCACAGTTTATTTTAGAATTATTAGACTCTATTCAGTTACCTCAAAAAGTAGCTATTTGCAAATGCATGGCTCATACCAAGCAACAGGATAGAATTTCATAAGGTAATGCGAGGGCTGACACAGCTGCAAAACAGGCAGCTTCAGCTTCAGAAGTCTTTCTTTTGAGTGAGGAATTACAACCCTCTGAGATTTTAGATTTAGAAATGTTAAAAACAATGCAGACACTTACTACAAATGTAGAAAAACAAAAGTGGATAAAATGAGGAGCAATCCTTGAGAAGGGACTTTACATCTCTAAGGAAAAGAAACCAATTCTACCATCTAACTTGTTTAGATATGCAGCTTTGCTGAGCCATGGGCAGAGCCATGTCTCAACAGGGGGGATGGTACAGTTAGTGAATCAAGTGTTTACGACGTATGGATTTACTAATTATACAAATTTTTTTTGTGCAGCATGCCTTGTTAGTAACAAACATAATGCACAACGGGTATTGAAGCCTAAACAAGGAAGTTTCCCTACACCACTGCATCTGTTTCATACTATTTGTATGGATTTTATAGAACTGAACAAATGTGAAAATAAAAAGTACTGTCTTGTCATTATAGATATGTTTTCCAAATGAGTGGAAGCTTTTCCAACTAAAAATCCAGATGCAGCTACTGTTGCAAAGGTCCTTGTTAAAGAAATTATACCCAGATTTGGCATACCGGAAAAGATTTATAGTGACAATGGCACACATTTTGTAAACCAAACAGTACAACAACTTAGTCGTTATTTCAGGATATCATTGAAAAACCACTGTGCGTATCACCCCCAATCTGCAGGATTAGTAGAGAGGCACAATGGGGTATTGAAGAATAAGCTTAGGAAATTGATTAGTGAGACACAAAAGAACTGGGTGCACTGTTTACCTCTAGCACTGTTGAGCATGAGAACTGTTCCAAATGCAAAGGGATTAACTCCTTTTGAAATTTTGTTTGGGAGGGCATATTATACACCTCAGTGGAAACCTCTCATGCCTGCAGAGCAGGAGGCTGACAGTTCACTTGCAGGGTATATGAGGCGATTTTTGAATAACAAACTTTTGCAGTTAAATTCTGTTTCAGATAAAGAGCAACCAAAATCAGAAGCAGCAGTAGCCCCAGGCACCTGGGTCTGGGTGAAGATTGTGAAGAATAAGAACTGGAGTTCTCCGAAGTGGGAAGGGCCATACCAGGTACTACTGTCGACACCCACTGAAGTCAAGATCGCGGAGCGAGCATCCTGGATTCATTTGACACACTGTAAATTGGTTAAGAACTTTGAACTGGACAAAAACCTTGTTACTGTTGTACAACGAGAACAAAATGGCCAGGTGTAGAGTGAATAGAGACATTGAGCAACCTCAGAAAACTTGCATGATCATTTTGATATCTATGCTAATTACATTGTTCTTTTTGTTGGGGCCTTTCCTTTTTCCTGCCACAAGAGTTGAACTGATTAAACGTGATGAGCCAAACATAGACTGGCATCCGAACTTTAACACTTATCAGGCGATTACACATGTGTATGCTGAGACTTTTAATGTTTCTAACTGCTGGGTCTGCACGGCCATACCAACAGCATACGGGGGATTATTAATGACTGCTATCCCCCTGGGGGTCAATGAGACCTGGGAAAATCTGTTTTTTGACACTGTAGCTATTAAAGCATATGATCAGATAGCACTGTATTTGCCTGTGACACAAAAGGGAATTGTATGTTTTTACAAAAATGATACCATACATAGGTGGGTTGGAGCAAGTGTAATGTGACCGTACAATATAAATGTTATACAAAAGCAAACAATTTAGGTGGATCTTGTAGTACAGATTATAACTCATTTCTTAAATCTATGCATAAAACTCTTGATCAGGTACAACGTAATCCTGTACTTTTTAAACAGTTATCTGTGATATATAGGAAAATGTTTCATTTCGTAACAAAGTAACCACTAAAGTAGAAGACTGTTATTTTGTGTGTGGTAAAAAAGCATATAAATGGTTACCTGAGAATTGGTCCGGCAGTTGTTTTTGGGATACCTGTTCCCGGCCATACGACACACTGCAGTCTTGCCTCAGGGAAATATTCGAAATACCCAAGATGTAACCAAAAAGACTGTTAAAAAACCTGAGAATCCAGTGGGACAGATCCAGGCGGGCTGGAAAGACCATCACAGTGTGGGAGCCAAACTTACGCACATGGACTTGAGTGATGCTGTCATATCGTGGGCAGGCATATTACCTGCATATGGCGAAGTTAAATCAATTTGGGAGCTGCGAAAACTGTCTAAACTTCTCGAAGTAATGAGTAATGCAACTTTTTCTGCTCTTGAACTGATAACTGATGAACTGAATGCAATGAGAACTGTAGTGCTCCAGAACCGAATGGCTCTTGACTTCACCCTAGTGGCGAGGGGTGGGACGTGTGCTTTAATCAAAGAAGAATGCTGTGAATTTATCCCAGATCATCAGCATGAGATTAATGATCATCTTGAGGTAATTCAGTAAGTGTCGGCCATGACCAAACCAGGCCCAAACCCTCTGACGGACTTTTTCCAGAATTTGTTTGGGGAGTGGGGTTCCATCCTAATGAACATTTTGATTGCCATTGGGGTGGGATTACTCCTAATAGAAGTTTGTGTTTGTTGTGGAATCCCCTGCATGAAGAAATTAATTAAAGAATTTATAGACATATCAGTTTCTGAGACTATGTATCAGAGTACTGAATTTGAAGAGCTGCTAGAATGTGAAACACTTTCATAAAGTTTAAACTGAATGACTTTCTTAACTGCAAATCCTGATTGGAAGAGGTTAAGAAAAGAAGCAAACTGTTTATTCTTTTTGAAAATAGAATTAAAAAGTATTAATAGGGGGGAAATGTTAGAAAATATGTATTAATGTGTGTATGTTTAATGCAAATTAGTAGTTAAAAGAATTAACACGTTTTTCATTCTATTTTATATGCACTGTTTTATATACAAATTGAGTTTCATATGAGAACTGAAAAAGATGCTTTTTGAAACTGCAGTGTGCTTTCTGAAACTTGCAAGATGCCCTCTGACCTAGTAACTGCTAGCACAGCAATATTCATGTTTATGCCTTTTGGAAATGTACTTGAGAAGCAGGTGCTTATCTGCTAGGTCAGGAACGAATGAATGAACAATACTATATTCTGTAAATGTAATGATTCTAAACAATCAGCTCTGTTCGAAGTATGAGAACATGTACAGCTGCAGAAGCTTGGAGATAAAGTAGACAAAGGACTATTAGAGAAATGAACTGCTAGCTTTGTGCTTGAATTAGCCATAGTACCTTGAATGGTAACATAACATGTATCTAATCGGTGGTAACCAAGACCACATTGTTTTTCTTAGGAAGTTTCTCACAAAAATTTACAAATCAGCAGAAATCCATGAGAATGGTGGTCAACAAGTGATGATGAAAAGACTTATAACTTGCTACGTCAGCTTGGTAGGCAATGTCTTATTAGAAAATGTATAAAAATGAAAGCATTTCCTGTTTCTAGTCAGACAAACTCTGTAATAGCACGTTTTTGTCTCCTTGCTGCAACATTAAAGTGCCTTAACCTGAACCTACCATGTTTTGATCATTTTGAAAGTATATTTTTCCTTTGACAAATACCAATCACCCTTTGCATATTATTTGGTGGTCAGCAGTGTAGCTCATGAGACTATGTTCCCGAACCATAACATATTTATTGGTGGCATCCGATAGCATTATGCACCTCTTTATCACATATTGAACAAGAGGGGGTTTTAGATGATTTTATTTTATTCTCGCCAATAAGCTCCAGACCTCTAGCTCATCAAGTTTCCTCAGGACTCCTTGATGCATATTGCCTGATTCACAATTTCTTAAATCATGCATCCTGGTCTATGCTTGTGATGAGTACAAGTGCAGTATTTTTTTTTGTTGTCATTTTTCTCATAATATTACTATTTTTCTGTAGTTATATGTATTCAGAAGTGATGTGACTTAACCAGTAATGTGAGTTATAATTTTCATTCTTTATA
Organism: Protopterus annectens; assembly: GCF_019279795.1. Taxonomy (NCBI): domain Eukaryota; kingdom Metazoa; phylum Chordata; order Ceratodontiformes; family Protopteridae; genus Protopterus; species Protopterus annectens. Next base: position 748,809,338 of record NC_056734.1, on the reverse strand, counting down.
TGGGGCTTGATCCCTTGAAAACTGCTTATTTTGGGTTTGAATTTTTTAATTCCTTTTTGAAATGTATGTTCACTCTGTGGTATTATTTAGTTTCATTGTTTTTTTTTTTATTAGATGTTCATGCATTTGTGATCACTTAATTATTATTATTGTTTTTTTTCTGACACTTTTATTGAATTATCACTTGTGACATTGGCAAATTTACATTCATATAAAAGTATTCAAATTATTTTCACATAACAAACATTATACTTCACATATATTGCTATATATCATATAACCTAAGCAACATTACATAAATTATTCAATTCCTGCCTTATTTTTTAAACAAAAACATTTTTAGTAAACCATCACTTCCTACATAAGCAATCATACATATACATAAATGAAAACAAACCACATCAACACAATCCTAGCATTCTTTTTATTCAATTTTTTGTAAGGAAGTAGACCACAAACATAATGTAATTGCTGTTGCACTGCTTTTCCTGCACTAAAAAGGTGTCACACTTTGGTTTCTACAACAAGAAATATCACTCAACAACTATATGAATCCCCCCAGGAAATGACTAATGACAGAATTAATTGTCTTCATCAGTGAAACTTCACATAGGCTGCACAATTTACTGGCTTTCTGGCACCAAGACAGAATTGTAAACTGTCAACTGATAATATGATTGATTTGCACTCCTTGTTGTTACCTTATATGGAGAAGATGCTAGTAAAGATACTCTTCAGCCTAAACTCTCCTTCACCTAGCTATATAGTTACATGTAGTCCGATTACATTGTGGGTGTTTGAAAAAAAAACAAACAGAAAGTTTCCACAACATGGAGTAACTGCATTCTAATGGATAACAGTGAAGCAAGCAGCCAGCATGACACACTGTCATCATTACCACAAGATAATCTGTAAGATGTAACACTGACATTTCTGCCCTATATAAGGCAAGAAATTTAGTTGAACATCAGTTGATAAAATAGGGTGGACTGTCTCCTGACATCAACTTTTCCTTTAAAAATAAGCCCAAAATTAAACTTAAAGAGCTTCTTAATTAAACTTAAAGAGTTTGTTAATGTCATTGACAGACATCGAATTAATCTTCCTTTACTCCATCTCTTCTTTAGAAACATTGTTCCTCTCATTGACCTAAGCCTGGACACTTAATGTTGAAGAAGATACCACAGAGCAGTTCTACACCAATATTAACCAGATTACTCTTTGAGACTTTATTGCTAGAGCAGGGCATGACACAGATCTCCAAATGACGCAATCAGCAAGAAAGCTTTTGAAAACCCAAACTTTGCTAACACTCTGTTATTGAGGTAATGTCCAGCACATCACCTGATCATCATAACAGAATCATTTGTTAAGCACAAGACTACAAGGAGACAGTCTCAAGCCATGTATTTCTACCTCCTTGAAAATGCCATTCTGAGAAAGTACGACCAAAGTGATGTCCAAAGTCTCCATCAAAGGGATTGTTCAAAGACTTGATGGCTTCTGACAAACTTAATTTCTTCATATGTATTGTGAAGAAACATGAACAAGAAATAATAAAGGAAGTCAAACCAAGTATGCAGAAATTTAAAACTGGTTTTGTGAAGACATATTGATTCAAGATGGTATTCCCATTGTTTGAAAGCATAAGTCTTTAGATGGCCACCATCAAAGATAATGGAAGAAATTCAGAATCCTGTCTACTCAATATATGATATATCCATTGTTTACATTGCCTGTCATTAACAAAAATTATTCAATTAAAGTTATATTAATAATAAAGGTCTGATCAGCAAGAAAATAGAGCTCATGGAATATGACAGCTTACTATATGATGCTGCAAAGCAAAACAATTACCATCAGCTAAAAGCAGTTTCCCATGCAAAGGTTAGTGACATCAGAATCCAATTGTGGCAAGAGAAGACCAACACAATTAAATTCCAAACTCATAATTTCCTCAGACAGAAAGGGCCATTAATGATCTAAACTTTTATGACCCTACTTGCTAAACGTTTCAAGTTAGAATGGCAGTCTGAAAATGAAACAGAAGAATACTTTGATTCATTCCTTAATAGAGTCATTTGTGACAGGTGCTCCTTTTAAATACATCAACCAGTAAGGAATATTTTACTTGCTTTTTTTATCATTCACAGTACCATATCAGATCAAACAGTCCAACAACAGTAAACTTACACACCAGACAGCATAGTGGCTGACATGTTTAAAGCAGGTATAAGGGGCAAAGCCTGTTCTTTTGGAATGCAGACAACTTGTTCATGACAACATGAAGACGCCAGTACAAGATCTGAGGGTGGCATTGCCATTACCTTACTTAAGAAGTCAATCAAGTTGGTGTGAAAAAATTATGGTGGCATTGTCTTACCTTCTAATGCAAGGAGAATCTTGACTTGCATTTTCTTGAACAAGTCACCTTATTATTTCCAAAATGTCCTACCAAACTCATTGTGTGCTTTTTAAGTCCTTTAGAAGTGCCAGGTGATGGGGTATGAAAATAACATCAAGACCTGTACTCATTTCTCAGTGATGTGCCAAAGGCTGCAAGCTCATTGTTTGTGAACATTTTTATTTGCTATTTATTTATTTATTTATTTATTTATTTATTTATTTTAATTCTAGCTTTCTAACAGTGTAACTCTTATAGGGCAAGTCTATATGACATGTGAACCTGAAGAGAAATCTCTAGTAGCACAGTAGGGGCATGATAGAGCCTGAACAGAGACAATAGCCTGAATTCCTGTATCAAACCAAAGCCTCAGCTATATTTAAGCTTTGATTTGGAATGTGAGAGATTACAGAAGACAATATTCAGCACGTCAAAGAGTGGCACTGATGGAGGAATTTTACATTACAGAATGGCAGAGAAATTTAACAGGATTGTTTGTCTTTTCGGCTTTTCCCAGTTAGGGGTCACCACAGTGGAACTCCAGTCTGCTAATGATTGGCAGTAGATTTTTTTTTTTTATGGTGCCGAGTTGCTGGCCCGATGCCCAACCTTCAACGAAGGCATGCCCATTCACACATGTCTGCCTGTGTGCCTGTGTGCATGTGCGCATGTGTCCATGTGTGCATGTGAGCATGTGTGCCTGCGTGCATGTGTTCATGTGTGCATGTGTGCATGTGTGCATGTGCAGACCGTAACGTGTGTTTCCTGTCTTCCTCTCACAGGTGCTCAGGTAGGGCTTGGCGAAAGCAGCAGGCAACCTGAAGCCACTGCCACGGATAGTGGTGATGATGACACATGTATTTTGGCACAGGGAGATTTGACAGGGTCTGTCATTGGTCCACCAATCGAAAGTACACAGCGTGCCACCCCATCTATGCACACACTCATACTGCCGTTACATCCCTCACCACCAATGGCCGTAGGGGAGGGACAGCATACAGTTGGCATTGACCAGGAGAGTGTGGCACCCATGGCACGTGCATCCCCTGACAGCAGCCATAGCCATAGACCCGGAACGGTACCACATAGGCAGAGGTCCAGGGGTTTTCGGGGGAGCACCAGTGGATGTATTGCCCCTGGCAGGCGTGCCCTCATAGGTCTTACGACGACCACTATGTTCCGGGCTGTAATGCAGGCTCAGGCAAGTGTACATCTGTGAACATGGTGGGTGCGCACTGTCTGGATGTACATGCATAGTGGACACATGGGACGTGTGTGGCATACCCTGGCGTACACATTAACATCCCATTACATTTTTCAATGGCCAGTATGCATTCTACTACAGTTATGTACTAACATAGGTAGATGTGTGTATGACATGGGCTGACACTATGCTGCAGGTGATACTGTTAATATCAGTCAATGATTTGCAGTCTGGTGGTATACACAACCTCAACAGCATGACTATAAGCAATTATTGGATGATGTCCTGACAAATGACACACAGTAGTAGGGAACCCAGTATCAAGTGAATCCTTCTGGTGCTACACTATAACAATACCCAGTGGTGATGACCGCCACCTATTACTGTGACCATGCCTGTGTGTCATATAGCCCCCTTAGGTACATGCAGACACACCAGAGATGTGTCCATCCAAATCTGGGAATGCATGGAATGGCCTACAATGTATTCCCTGGATGGGACGCATATCCTACACAAGGGTATCATACAGACAGATACCTGTTGTGTGATACATGCTGTATAGCAGTAATCCGACTATGGCATAGTCATCCTCATGTACTATACATACTATCCCGTCAGTACCACACTGGTGGTAGCCCTCAACATGTATGTTGGGTACCATTGTGTACATACAGACCCATGTTATGTCATGTGTCCCTTGGTATCCACATATCCATAGGTATTGTGGAGTCCCAAGGTGAATCACAGACATGAGAGGCCTGAATGCATATCCACAAGGCAGTCGTACTCCTATAAAGACTGTCCATTCTTGGCAGACATTGGTGTGTATGACCATGTCTGACATATAACCCAGGCATATACCCTCACTCACACTACTCTTAAGTAACTGTCATGGGTGTGTGTGCCACAGATGACCTTGGCCACAGAACACGACAGTGGGCGGCCATGTCACATACATACATATGTGACCTACGATCTGAGAAGCAGCAGCACAACCTGTCAATGGAAACAAATGTATTCATGTAGTATGCAGGCTTCACACCTATGTACTGATTGAGGGGACATGTACACATATATATTTGCCATGCAGATACCTGATGTCTGCAATGCACTTACTGTTGCCATCATACTATGTCATACCATAGTAAAATGCAAAATGCACACTGTGTTGACCAACAGTGACACACACACACAGTCAGTATTTGCAGGATTCAACCCCCTACCTAACTATGTTATGATGCTAGGGAGAGACACATTAACATGGTGCACTATTTGCTTTACTGGCTGGTTTCTCTTCTCCTGCAGTATTTGTAGGATGGTGACATCATCAGACTCTCCAAAGAGGAATGTACCTCTTTCAGTGTGTTTTCACAGTCTCCAGAAAGGGGACTCCTTTCAAAGACAATTGCACATATACACACTCACTGTTTGCAGAATTCAAACCCCTACCTGACTATGTTATGATACTAGAAAGAAACACACTAACACGGCGCGCTCTTTGCTTTACTGGCTGGTTTCCCTTCTCCTGCAGTATTTGTAGGATGGTGACATCATCAGACTTTCCAAAGAGTAATGTACCTCTTTTAGTGTGTTTTCACAGTCTCCAAAATGGACATTCTTTTCAAAGACAATTACACACATACACACAACCCCCCACACACTGTTTGCAGGATTCAAACCCTACCTTACTATGATACTTGAGAGTGACACAGTAATACGGCATGCTATTTGCTTTATTGGCTGGTTTCCCTTCTCTTGCTGTATTTGTAGGATGGTGACATCATCAGACTTTCCAAAGAGGAATGTACCTCTTTCAGTGTGTTTACACAGTCTCCAAAAAGGGGAGCCCTTTCAAAGACAATTGTGCACATACACCCTCACTGTTTGCAGGATTCAAACCCCTACCTAACTATGTTATGATACTAGAGAAAGACGGACTAACATGGCACGCTATTTGTTTTACTGGCTGGTTTCCCTTCTCCTGCAGTATTTGTAGGATGGTGACATCATCAGACTTTCCAAAGAGTAATGTACCTATTTTAGTGTGTTTTCACAGTCTCCAAAAAGGACACTACTTTCAAAGACAATTGCACGCAACCAACCCTCCCACACACACTCACTGTTTGTAGGATTCAAACCCCTACCCAACTATGTTATGATACTAGAGAGTGACGCATTAACACGGCGCACTATTTGCTTTAGTGGCTGCTTTCCCTTCTCCTGCTGTATTTGTAGGATGGTGACATCATCAGACTTACCAAAGAGGAATGTACCTCTTTCAGTGTGTTTTCACAGTCTCCAAAAAGGGCACTCCTTTCAAAGACAATTGCACACATACACTCATTGTTTGCAGAATTCAAACCCCTACCTAACTATGTTATGATACTAGAGAAAGACGCACTAACACAGCGCTCTTTGCTTTACTGGCTGGTTTCCCTTCTCCTGCTGTATTTGTAGGATAGTGACATCATCAGACTTTCCAAAGAGGAATGTACCTCTTTTATTGTGTTCACAGTCTCCAAAAAGGGCACTCCTTTCAAAGACAATCGCACACATACACACACACACTCACTCTTTGCAGCATTCAAACTCCTACCTAACTAGGTTATGATACTAGAGAGAGACGCACTAACATGGCACGCTACTTGCTTTACTGGCTGGTTTCCCTTCTCCTGCAGTATTTGTAGGATGGTGACATCATCAGACTTTCAAAAGAGGAATGTACCTCCTTTACTGAGTTTTCCCAGTCTCCAAAAAGAGAGCACCTCTCAAAGGAAACTGCACACATACACACACTTTGCAGGATTCAAACCTCTACCTAACTATATTATGATACTGGAAATAGACGCATTAACATGGCGCACTACTTGCTTTACTGGCTGGTTGACCTTCTCCTGCTGTATTTATAGGATGGTGACATCATCAGACTGGATATGGTGATGTGTGCACACTTTGTTTTATGCCATTCCAGGAATGGTCCATGCGGGTCAGCAGGTGTCAACAGCTTGAACATGACCTCAGTATCCTTACCTTGTGTGATCTATCTGTGGACAGATTGACATTCTGTCATATGTCAACACATATTTATGCACAGCTTCTTGGATTTTTGGATACTACATGTGTCTGGGATGTTGATAAAGGGCTATTCAAAGTCTATGTGCCACATGTGTAGATGTGTTCATTGATGTATGTCCTGGGTGGCTGCCTTGCAAACAGTCTGGCATGTTTGGGAACCATAATCCACACATGAACATACCACAGTTGGTAGGGTTGTGTGTGTGTGTCAGCTTCCAATAGCTCTGTTTATGACTGCAACCGTGATGGACTCCATGACCTTGCAGATCAGACCTCATATGCGTACTGGACTTGACTTCCCATGGTGTGTTGTGCACCAACACTTGTGGGGAGTGCCATATGTAGCTGTGACACATTCAATGGTTCCACATCCTGTGTAGGGGGAGCGGCTCAGCTGACTGTTCAGGTGCATGATCTGTTTGTTCTGTAGTTTGTGTATGACACATATTGGGAATCAATGTATTCCACCTACTGCCATGCTTTTGGCAGTGGGGGTAGCTGTTCATCCATTCTACATGTGATATCTCCTGGTATGATGATGTGGACTATTGTCAGTGGGGAATGGGTATGTACATATGGGCCTGTCTGTCATGATGTCAGCATTGACACTCAGGTACAGTTGGCCCTGACTCAGGACATATATGGGTGTACATTGATATTTATGACATAGCTGAAGGAGGTGTCATGATTCAGTCTGGACTCCTTCTCAGCTCCTCTTTAAAAAACACTAATGAGCATGAGCACTAATCCCTGTTATACTCTTTTACATGCTTAACACCCTACTGATCCTTTGTGATCAGGCTACAGAGTATGTCATGATAATATCCTGGCATGTCCAGGGGTCGGTTTTGTGTGTACTCTTCAGTCCAGCTGGTGGATATTGTGATATTGACACAATGTCATATCTGCCTCATGTACACAGACAATCTTCTCCTCCTCCCGACAAACTCAGATATATGTGTGAGATGCACCTATATAGACATACAGGGAGCTGACCTCTCTCGACCCATGACTGGCACAGTCTATCAGGTGGTGAAGGTAACCACACACACCACATATCAGTCTCACATATCCTCTAGCAACAGCACTCAAACCACATTAGCACACATTGACATACTCAGAAGCTGTAAATGTACTCTACCTAAGCAACAGAGACCTCCAAAGCAGACACACACACACCTGCTACCCCACTACAATACCCACATATCACAAAGTTCACAATGTCAGTGTGCAACACAGTCACTGCCCTTCGGGCTAAACAACACACCTAATACACTTGTAATAGGTGACACTTATGTTCAGACACACTGACGTACCACTCACCAGTCTTGACAAGGGAATAGTCACTTTGGGCTGTCTGTTGGGTGCCAGGATCTGCTGCATAGCACAGGGAGTCAGGTCGCTCCAAAGCAAGTACAAGACTGGCACCATCATTGTCCATGCTGGTGTGTGTAACCTCAGACGTTACTCCCTGGGCCACATGACATGATACATGGAGGTACACTCTGATCATGTAGCCCAGGCCAGTATGACCCTGACCTTGTCAAGCACCTTACCCCCACCAATTATGATGTCACAGTATATGGACACACATATCACATGTAACAGTTGGCTAACAAATTTGTTTCATTCATAGGGGATACAGTGTCTGTCAGCATATGGTGACATGCTCAACATGCCACGTAGCTTCACTATTGCACCTGTCACCCTTGGACTTTGGTATGCTGGCTAAGGCTCTTGCTACCACCAGAGTGCCTTTTTTAAGCAGGGCTCAGAAGACAAACCCACCTCCATAGACATTACAGGTTAAATGAAGCTAAGGGTAATGCTGCTCAACAACAGTTGTGTTAACCTCATATTGTGGCCACTCAGGGCTCTCCACAGTATGGAGGAGAGCAATATCTGTGCACTAACAGACACCTGGTTCAGGCTCGCTTATGCACACCAGCACTACCAGGTTATGTTTCATACCATGCTGTCTGACAACAAGACTTGGAACAGACAACACAACTAGGGGGAGTATCCATATGCATCACAGATACACACACCTCCAGGTTAGTATCACTGCACAAAGCATCACAGACCATACATATACAACTACCATGGTGCAATACTGCCTTTCAATTTTTTGCTTGCTACAGAACACAATCCCAAACTCAGGAACCACACTCGGCTTTTGTGGGAACTATGGAGAATATGAAGGTTTTCACAGACACCATTATATTGTGTGACTTCATATACACACATATTGACTAGGGATACTACTCAAGCCCCGGCAACCTCACCCAACAGTCACTACAATTTGTGGACTCATATGCTTTGGCACAACCAGTCAGCACAGCCACAAGGGGGAATACATATTGGACCTGCTCATCACCAACATGTGGACTCTATGTTCCACACCAGCGATATACCCCTCATTGGTAAGGTCAGAACATACATGTATCTCACGGGACATACATATACCCTCCACACACCCATCCTGGGTAATCTTGGTGAACTTCTCATGAGCCAACATCTCACTTCACCGAAGCAAGGTGGCATCCTTCAGAGATCCTGAGACAGTGGCATATACGGCTCACACTGCTGCATCCTTTACATACACATTCTATGGACATCTAGTGGACTGCATGGATTGTGCTACCCCAAATAACAACAAGACCCACTACTACAATGGCAGGGGACCTGTCTGGTAGACCCCAGCCATTAATAAGCTGTACAACATCAGGAGGATGCTACTACATGATAGAGCACAATCCCAGACTGAGAAGGCATCTGTGATCTGTACTAGCAGACAGCTACAATCACTCATGGACTTTTCTAAGGGCCGCTTCTACCAGACAATTGCACCTGACACGTAGGACTATCACACGGCCTTCTTCAGTTATGTCAGGAACCTGGGTGGACACTCACTGATATGCTGCGAGTTACTGCATACTGACTAAACCTACTCTGAACCCACTGGCATTGCCTACATCCTGGCAAACAGGTTCAGTGCAGATGTCTCCCACCCATCCCCCCTAAGGAGCAACTTTCCATCCCAACAGAGTATAACCTCCCTGACATCACACAGTAACAGGTGAGTGCTGCCCTCCCCACAATGTACATCACAGTATCAATGTGACCAGATGGTGTCCCAGCCTGCATCATACACGAGCATCATGAAAAATGCAACCCTCACATTACATCACTGTTCAATATCGGATTTACCACAGGATATGTACCCAAGGAATGGTGTACTGCGACAGTGGTCCCACTCCACAGAGTTGGTGCCACAATGGACCACAGACAATATTGCCCTATAAGCCTATGTAGCCTGTTCTGCAAAGCAATGAAGCATATTGTCATAGGACTCCTACACATAGACATCGGGAACCTACAGACACTGTGTCCTACTCATTTCAGCATTGTTGTGGGCAGATCTTACCTCTTGAACCTGTAGTTATTCTTTAAATGGCTAACAGGTCCATCGACAAAGGGGCGGCTATCCACACAGCCTACCTGAACCTTGCAAAACCATTCAACACAATAACCCACTGGGCCATTATGCATAGGCTCACTGGCTTCAATTTGGACACATATCTCACCCAATGGATTGATGCCTAGATCAGGGATAGCACCCACATGGTCAGAATTGCAGGTGCCATGTCTGACTATACACCAGTTACACATGGCATCCCACCCAGCTTGGTCCTGGGATCTCTTTTGTTCAGTATATATTTGTCTTACATACAGGCTATCACAGGGGGAATATGGCTGGACATGTTTGCACTTGACTGCAAACTGGGTGCCATGATCAACTCTCCAGCTGCCACATGCATACTCAATCAGGGTCTCACAGAGATGGATGACTGGTGCCTGAGCCATGGCCTACAGCTAAATGCCATTAGTTGCATAGTCATCCCCTTTGGGAGTAACAACATGCCCACACATTACCACATTGGTAGTACTCCATTACATACGGTAGGAGTTGTTAGGGGTTTGGGGACATCACTTGTTCGTACTGTCACCTTTAACATTCACGTTGCCAAAGTTGTTGGACACACCTTCTATGTGTGCCACCTTATCCCATATGGTTTCACATCTAGATCGAGTGAGGTCATTGTGCCCCTATACTCATCACATCCATGCTTGGTTACAATGCCACATTTGGGGTGTACCTTACCTGACACCTGCAGCAACTGTACTGGCCATGGACGGTCCTCACCAAGCAGATCTAGGGATTCACACAGATGCCCTGCATAGTTCAGAGGCAGTAACTCCAGCTCTACTCAGTCACTTACCACCTACTCAGATATGATGTGTGCCTGTTGTTTACAGCTATACCCAAACCAGAATTACTGGACATGCTCCACCTCAGGATATCCAACTGCCTTGGAGCTATACACTGCAGGGATGTATACCTCAGCACAGATGTTAATAGGACATTGTGGAGGGACAAATTCTTATCCCAGAGGCTCCACTCACTACAGAATGTAATCCCAGTTTCATATAGGCAGAGCCACCCACTGACCACCTACTGGAGACATCTTGATGACTGTATGGGTGATTGTATATTTAACCCCTGGGATATCTTCTGTGTCCCTGCTAGACAGAGGCACACTAGCATAAACGTACATGGGCTATTTTGTGTGACCTACTATTCACACACATTGTAGTAATCTGACAGGGTTGCGAATGCCAAACACACTCTGGCTAGGCTTGTACATGCCCTAGGGCAGATAGCCTAGTATCGACCTCTGAACCTATGCTAATGTTCAAGATGCATAATGTTTATTGCTGATACTGTTTGCAGGTCTTTATCATATTTGCTTTACCAGTTTCCATGAAGAACTTCAGTATCTGCACAACATATTTGATTATGACAGGGTTCCACTATATTATAGATGTTTCTGTTGTCATATAACTGTGTGCACAGGGTGGATTGCTGTATAGTGGCAGGTTCCTGGGTTAACACATGCAACTGCCAGATATGCGTGGCCCACTGCTGTACACAGACATGGCCTAAGTGTATGAGCATGCCCAGTTCTGACATTCCATGTTTTGTTGCCTGACATTTGTCTCATTTATTCAAGTGTGTGAGCATGCCCAGTGTGACCCTTCAGTATGTTACTATCTGAGGTCCACTACATTTGCTGATGTGTGCGAACATGACCAATATTAACGTTTATACTGTGTGTGTTGGAAGTCAGGTTCTGATCTCACTGCAGGACTCACATTTGTGTCATACCTCAACAAGGATTATGATGTTCCTGCAGGGTTTCCATGGAATACTTTGCATAGACTTATCAACATTCCATCATACAGGTGGACCACTGCAATACTGTCATGGTTTAGTGGTTCAGTACTTTGGCTATAGTGCACAGTATCCTGGGTTTGAGGCCCATCACTGCTTTATATTTTCATTCTGAGCAGACCAGACTGCTTAAGGGTCTGTTAAGCAAATATGAGCCTGTTGGCTTTTGTTCAGCTATGCCCTACTTAGACCAGGCTTGTTCGACATTGCTCACTATTCACCAACATTGCTGGACATTGCCCAATATTACTGAACATTGACCATAGTTTTAGTTGTGCTAGTTGGTGTGTGCGATTTTGTTTGCATATACTACATGGTGGTAATTGCTGTTTAGCACTGCTTTATATTGCTTAACACATGGCATTCATGCCTTAGGTGGTGCTGCAGGGCTGCCTATGTAGGATGCACATACTACATGTTTGGAATGCTGTTTAGCACTCTTTATATTGCTTAAAAGGCATTCATCCTTAGTGTGTGCAGTGCCTTTGAGAAGCACTCACCTTAGCACCTTCTTTAT
>NC_056734.1:748765698-748796342 GCF_019279795.1 Protopterus annectens | reverse complement strand
AGACCTGGGAAAATCTGGTTTTTGACACTGTAGCTATTAAAGCATATGATAAGGTAGCACTGTATTTGCCTGTGACACAAAAGGGAATTGTATATTTTTACAAAAATTATACCAGACAGGTGGGATGGAGCAAGTGTAATGTGACCATACAATTTAAATGTTATACAAAAGCAAACAATTTAGGTGGATCTTGTAGTACAGATTATAACTCATTTCTTAAATCTATGCATAAAACTCTTGATCAGGTACAACGTAATCCTGTACTTTTTAAACAGTTATCTGTGATAGGAAAATGTTTCATGCAGGGCAGTCATTTTGTAACAAAGTAACCACTAAAGTAGAGGACTGTTATTTTGTGTATGGTAAAAAAGCATATAAATGGTTACCTGAGAATTGGTCCGGCAATTGTTTTTTGGGATACCTGGTCCCGGCCATATGACACACTGCAGTCTTGCCTCAGGGAAATATTCGAAATACCCTAGATGTAACCAAAAAGACTGTTAAAAAACCTGAGAATCCAGTGGGACAGATCGAGGCAGGCTGGAAAGACCATCATAGTGTGGGAACCAAACCTACGCACATGGACTTGAGTGATATTGTCATATCGTGGGCAGGCATATTACCTGCATATGGTGGAGTTAAATCAATTTGGGAGCTGCGAAAACTGTCTAAACTTCTCGAAGTGATGAGTAATGCAACTTTTTCTGCTCTTGAACTGATAACTGATGAACTGAATGCAATGAGAACTGTAGTGCTCCAGAACCGAATGGCTCTTGACTTCATCCTAGCGGCGAGGGGTGGGACTTGCGCTTTAATCAAAACAGAATGCTGTGCATTTATGCCAGATCATCAGCATGAGATTAATGATCATCTTGAGGTAATTCAGCAAGTGTCGGCCATGACCAAACCAGGCCCAAACCCTCTGACGGACTTTTACCAGAATTTGTTTGAGGGGTGGGGTTCCATCCTAATGAACATTTTGGTTGCCATTGGGGTGGGATTACTCCTAATAGGAGTTTGTGTTTGTTGTGGAATCCCCTGCATGAAGAAATTAATTAAAGAATTTATAGACATATCAGTTTCTGAGACTATGTATCAGAGTAATGAATTTGAAGAGCTGCTAGAATGTGAAACACTTACATAAAGTTTAAACTGAATTACTTTCTTAACTGCAAATCCTGATTGGAAGAGGTTAAGAAAAGAAGCAAACTGTTTATTCTTTTTTGAAAATAGAATTAAAAAGTATTAATAGGGGGAAATGTTAGAAAATATGTATTAATGTGTGTATGTTTAATGCAAATTGGTAGTTAAAAGAATTAACACATTTTTCATTCTATTTTATATGCACTGTTTTATATACAAATTGAGTTTCATATGAGAGCTGAAAAAGATGCTTTTTGAAACTGCAGTGCGCTTTCTGAAACTTGCAAGATGCCCTCTGACCTAGTAACTGCTAGCACAGCAATATTCGTGTTTATGCCTTTTGGAAATGTACTTGAGAAGCAGGTGCTTATCTGCTAGGTCAGGAACGAATGAATGAACAATGCTATATCCTGTAAATGTAATGATTCTAAACAATCAGCTCTGTTCGAAGTATGAGAACATGTACAGCTGCAGAAGCTTAGAGATAAAGTAGACAAAGGATTATTAGAGAAATGAACTGCTAGCTTTGTGCTTGAATTAGCCATAGTACCTTGAATGGTAACATAACATGTATCTAACCGGTGGTAACCAAGACCACATTGTTTTCCTTAGGAAGTTTCTCACAAAAATTTACAAATCAGCAGAAATCCATGAGAATGGTGGTCAACAAGTGATGATGAAAAGACTTATAACTTGTTACGTCAGCTTGGTAGGCAATGTCTTATTAGAAAATGTATAAAAATGAAAGCATTTCCCGTTTCTAGTCAGACAAACTCTGTAATAGCACATTTTTGTCTCCTTGCTGCAAGATTAAAGTGCCTTAACCTGAACCTGCCATGTTTTGATCATTTTTAAAGTATATTTTTCCTTTGACAAATACCAATCACCCTTTGTATATTATTTGGTGGTCAGCAGTGTAGCTCATGAGACTATGTTCCCGGACCATAACATATTTATTGGTGGCATCCGATAGCATTATACACCTCTTTATCACATATTGAACAAGAGGGGGTTTTGGATGATTTTATTTTATTCTCGCCAATAAGCTCCAGACCTCTAGCTCATCAGGTTTCCTCAGGACTCCTTGATGCATATTGCCTGATTCACAATTTCTAAATCATGCATCCTGGTCTATGCTTGTTATGAGTACAAGTGTAGTATTGTTTTTTGTTGGCATTTTTCTCTAAATATGACTAATTTTCTGTAGTTATATGTATTCAGAGGTGATGAAACTTAACCTGTAATGTGAGGTATAATTTTCATTCTTTATATGGGGCTTGATCCCTTGAAAAATGCTTATTTTCGGTTTGAATTTTTTAATTCCTTTTTGAAATGTATGTTCACTCTGTGGTATTATTTAGTTTCGTTGTTTTTTTTTTTATTAGATGTTCATGCATTTGTGATCACTTAATTATTATTATTGTTTTTTTCTGACACTTTTATTGAATTATCACTTGTGACATTGGCAAATTTACATTCATATAAAAGTATTCAAATTATTTTCACATAACAAATATTATACTTCACATATATTGCTACATATCATATAACCTAAGCAACATTACATACATTATTCAATTCCTGCCTTATTTTTTAAACAAAAACATTTTTAGTAAACCATCACTTCCTACATAAGCAATCATACATATACATAAATGAAAACAAACCACATCATCACAATCCTAGCATTCTTTTTATTCATTTTTTTGTAAGGAAGTAGACCACAAACATAATGTAATTGCTGTTGCACTGCTTTTCCTGCACTAAAAAGGTGTCACACTTTGGTTTCTACAACAAGAAATATCACTCAACAACTATATGAATCCCCCCAGGAAATGACTAATGACAGAATTAATTGTCTTCATCAGTGAAACTTCACATAGGCTGCACAATTTACTGGCTTTCTGGCACCAAGACAGAATTGTAAACTGTCAACTGATAATATGATTGTTTTGCACTCCTTGTTGTTACCTTGCATGGAGAAGATGCTAGTAAAGATACTCTTCAGCCTAAACTTTCCTTCACCTGGCTATATAGTTAAATGTAGTCCGATTACATTGTGGGTGTTTGAAAAAAAACAAACAGAAAACAGTTTCCACAGCATGGAGTAACTGCATTCTAATGGATAACAGTGAAGCAAGCAGCCAGCATGACACACTGTCATCATTACCACAAGATAATCTGTAAGATGTAACACTGACATTTCTGCCCTATATAAGGCAAGAAATTTAGTTGAACATCAGTTGATAAAATAGGGTGGACTGTCTCCTGACATCAACTTTTCCTTTAAAAATAAGCCCAAAATTAAACTTAAAGAGCTTCTTAATTAAACTTAAAGAGTGTGTTAATGTCATTAAAAGACATCAAATTAATCTTCCTTTACTCCATCTCTTCTTTAGAAACATTGTTCCTCTCATTGACCTAAGCCTGGACACTTAATGTTGAAGAAGATATCACAGAGCAGTTCTACACCAATATTAACCAGACTCTTTGAGACTTTATTGCTAGAGCAGGGCATGACACAGATCTCCAAATGACGCAATCAGCAAGAAAGCTTTTGAAAACTCAAACTTTGCTAACACTCTGTTATTGAGGTAATGTCCAGCACATCACCTGATCATCATAACAGAATCATTTGTTAAGCACAAGACTACAATGAGATAGTGTCAAGCCATGTATTTCTACCTCCTTGAAAATGCCATTCCGAGAAAGTACGACCAAAGTGATGTCCAAAGTTTCCATCAAAGGGATTGTTCAAAGACTTGATGGCTTCTGACAAACTTAATTTCTTCATATGTATTATGAAGAAACATGAACAAGAAACAATAAAGGAAGTCAAACCAAGTATGCAGAAATTTAAAACTGGTTTTGTGAAGACATATTGATTCAAGATGGTATTCCCATTGTTTGAAAGCATAAGTCTTTAGATGGCCACCATCAAAGATAATGGAAGAAATTCAGAATCCTGTCTACTCAATATATGATATATCCATTGTTTACATTGCCTGTCATTAACAAAAATTATTCGATTAAAGTTATATTAATAATAAAGGTCTGATCAGCAAGAAAATAGAGCTCATGGAATATGACAGCTTACTATATGATGCTGCAAAGCAAAACAATTACCATCAGCTAAAAGCAGTTTCCCATGTAAAGGTTAGTGACATCAGAATCCAATTGTGGCAAGAGAAGACCAACACAATTAAATTCCAAACTCATAATTTCCTCAGACAGAAAGGGCCATTAATGATCTAAACTTTTATGACCCTACTTGCTAAATGTTTCAAGTTAGAATGGCAGTCTGAAAATGAAACAGAAGAATACTTTGATACATTCCTAAATAGAGTCATTTGTGACAGGTGCTCCTTTTAAATGTATCAACCAGTAAGGAATATTTTACTTGCTTTTTTTATCCCTCACATTACCATATCAGATCAAACAGTCCAACAACAGTAAACTTACACACCAGACAGCATAGTGGCTGATGTGTTTAAAGCGGGTATAAGGAGCAAAGTCTGTTTTTTTTGGAATGCAGACAACTTGTTCATGACAACATGAAGATGCCAGTGCAAGATCTGAGGGTGGCGTTGCCATTACCTTACTTAAGAAGTCAATCAAGTTGGTGTGAAAAAATTGTGGTGGCATTGTCTTACCTTCTAATGCAAGGAGAATCTTGACTTGCATTTTCTTGAACAAGTCACCTTATTATTTCCAAAATGTCCTACCAAACTCTTTGTATGCTTTTTCAGTCCTTTAGAAGTGCCAGGTGATGGGGTATGAAAACAACATCAAGACCTGTACTCATTTTTCAGTGATGTGCCAAAGGCTGCAGGCTCATTGTTTGTGAACATTTTTATTTGCTATTTATTTATTTATTTATTTTAATTCTAGCTTTCTAACAGGGTATCTCTTACAGGGCAAGTCTATATGACATGTGAACCTGAAGAGAAATCTCTAGTAGCACAGTGGGGGCATGATAGAGCCTGAACAGAGACGATAGCCTGAATTCCTGTATCAAACCAAAGCCTCAGCTATATTTAAGCTTTGATTTGGAAGGTGAGAGATTACAGAAGACAATATTCAGCACTTCAAAGAGTGGCACTGATGGAGGAATTTTACATTACAGAATGGCAAAGAAATTTAACAGGATTGTCTGTCTTTTCGGCTTTTCCCGGTTAGGGGTCGCCACAGTGGAACTCCAGTCCGCTAATGATTGGCAGTAGATTTTTTTTTATGGTGCCGAGTTGCTAGCCCGATGCCCACCCTTCAACGAAGGCACGCCCATTCACACATGTCTTTCGAATGCCACTCAACCATGGGAAGGACATGCAGACTCCACACAGAAGGCACTCCAGTCGAGAATTGAACAGGAGAACCCGAAATTTAGCAGTATTATTATTACAAAAAAACAAGAAACAAGAGTGGAATTCTGGTACTAGAAGAAACAAAGACTAAGAACAACAAAACTACCAGTAAGTCAGCCACAAGCCTCAATACAAGTCACAAGATGTGTTTAATGTCAAAACTAAAGTTAAAAACATCCACAGTTTAGAGCTTTCATCTTTACTACAGAGTCATCATCAGAACTGTGAATGTAAGACACATCAGGCCATTTAAGAACATGCAATAAGTTAGACACATCTCTTGGAATAAACCAACTTTTGCAGAAATCAGTGCAAAGCAGAAAATCAAAATAAACACCATCATAGTCAGATAAATGCACATTTTACACCTGAACCAACAAGTACATTAAAATAAAATAAAAAGTTAATCAAAGTAGATCATAATCTACTGATTCTCTTTTTTAATTCATTGCTAATAGAAATATTGTCATTCAAACTGGGAAAGGTGGTAGTAGCAAGCTTTACCTGCCCGAGCATTCTCAGTGAAGCAGATTATTCTGCCAGTCACCTGCATACTGAAGAATCTGCATGTATTCAAGAACCAAGAAGTTAAATGTAATAAAACCAGCACACCCAATAGAATGTCTGGCCAGTGCATTTTTCTAATCTTTATATTGAATACTGTACACATGCTGATAAATATGTTTATTCAAAGCATTCTTAGTTTTTCCCATATAGAAGGTGGGGAAATAAGAGCATGTTGCCAGATATACCACTCTTTTTGAAAACAATTAAAAAAGCCATACTGCACAGGGATACAAATGGAGAGATGATAAGTCAGCAAGCAAAGGAGAGTAGTATTGCTGAAACTGAATTCATCATGTATTCTTAGTGAGTACCTTCATGAGGTGGACCCTGTTTTTCACAAAATCTCACCAAGATGACACTGACATACAGACTGTATTTATATAGCATATATCATGGACAGAAGTAGGTTAAAATTTTAAAAAGAAAGCTGGGTGCACAAAACCCAGTATGACAAAGTGTCCAATCCTGGTAGGCATACTGGTGCCGGACTGGAAAAAATGACAGTGTAGAATCCTCAAAATATGGAAACATTCCTACAATGGGGTGAAGCCAAGCCCAGGGGGAGGATGGCACCCCTGTTGTAGAAGGAAGGAGTAGTCCACAAAAATCACAAAACTGACAGGCCAAAGAAGAGCCATAAAGATGATAAAGTGGACTATTGAGGATAAGAAAGAAATTATGTATTGTTACTATTATACAAAAACTCCATAACTTCCAGACACAAGATATACAAAACAAGAATCTACAATTGTATTTAGATATGTTACCAAAACATGTAACTCCATACGAATTGCAGAAGGAGTCATTACTGGGTACACTGTGGGTGCTGTGAAGAGCAGTTCTGGCTGACATCAAAGATTGAAATAATACTAATTTCATGAACTTTTACCATACTTTGACTTAGGAATGGAGTCCATTCTTGTCATGGTATTAGAAACCTAAAATAGTTGAAGAAATGAAATAAGCATGAACCCAGAAGTGTCCATGTTACTTAAGAAATATAAATGCTGCGGGTGGCCAATGCCATACTTATGAGCACATGCACCACAGGGGCACTGACATGATAACATCTGAATGGAGGCGTGCAGCTGTTGTTGCCCAAGACGAGAGGGTAACTGGTGCTGGCCTAATGCAGAACCACCTCTAACCTCAATGAGGAATTCCTAGTGAATATTCTACAATAGGACAACTCACAGCAGTGTGGCCCACAATATGTGATTTATTGATGTGGGTGCCCGTCCTTCTCAGTCCCAGGAAGAGCTTCCAGGAAAGCTTTGTTATATCACCAGTTGAATACTGTTGATAATAAAATAATTGAAATAAAAGTTATTTCTGTTATCACATGCATTTTTTGGAGGGGTATTGAAGATTGGTACAGTGATAAGCTCATTTTGGGGATGTCAGCTACGTTCTTGTTGAACTGACACTACATGTAGATTGAGAGTAGTACATGTAGTACCCCTGTTTTACTATTAAATGTGATTATGTTTGCCTTACCTCTTGCTTAACTTATTTCAGGACTGTTAGGCATCCAGCTACGTATATCTCCTGTACATAATAAGGCAAATAATGTTATTTCAGTACTGCAGATAAATTTCTAGAAATATAATGTGTCATTTTAGGCCTGTTGCGTGTATTTCTGTACTGTCTGTAATAGTGGCACCACTGTTATTTGTTTACCATATATTGCACCACAGTAGTGCCTGTGTTTCTCCCTTTTATCACAGTGCTCATGACAGTGGGAGTGTGGGCCCTGTACCACCTGATGTCAGTGATGATGGTGGTAAAACTGAGGCAGTCGGGGGAGGGGGGGTGCAGAGGTTGAATCTGACACTGAGGTTGACATCCAGCCAACCCTTCTTTTTCCCCGGACACAGCCACTGAGGCTACAGATATAGGACAGGTGAAGGGTGATGACAATGAGTGGGGAAGTGTGGCTACTGCAGCTTCAGAGCTTGTTGAGTCTGGCTGTAGCCAAAGTGTTGGCAAGGTGCCATGCAGGAGGGTTGATAGGGTGCTCAGAGGTGACCTGCTGTCTCCACTCCATCTGGACCAAGTGTCTCTTCACGTGTCACACAATGTATGTTTATGGCTGTCATGGAGGCACAGGTACATTCAGAAAGGCACTCCAGGCAAATGCTCATGGTTGTGGATGTGACACAGTCTGACATGTGTGACTGCCTCCACCGTGTCACCAATTCCCTGGATTGGATGAATGATGCATTGGAACGAAGAGTGTCTGTGATGGACTGAGGGGTGTCTGTCATGGAACAAGCAGTGTTTGTGATGAAACATCTGTTGGGAGGAGAACTGCATCCTTGTGTGTGTAGGTCAGCCACAACATTTGCTGATAGCCAACATGGCCATTCCTGATTACGCTCCCATAGTGGCAGTACTTCCACTGGTCCATTGGTGAGTGTGCTATCCACACCCAGACATAGCAGGCCATGGGGTTGTGGTCCTGGGCATTCCATAAAGGGAGTATGTCCACCAGACATCAGTCACACTCAGGTAGCATCACTCCATCTGGCCTTGAGCATGGAAGTGCCAGTGCAACTCCTGGCAAAGCCAGTTCTTGTGGTCAGAAGGGACAACAATGAAATGCCACCTTTACCATGCACAGCCTGACCTGTTCAACATACCAAGATGTAGAGATAGCACTGAGCTTGGCTGTATTCATGCAGACTCTCATACACCACTTTCATATGGACGAACCCTACAGACACACACACACACACACACACACACACACACACACACACACACACACACACACACACACACACACACACACACAGCCTGCCTGCTTTCCATTCTCCCTGACACACACTCACTGATCTTTTGTGTCAATGTAGGCCTCCTGCCTCCCCCTGTAGTACCCTGTGCAAGTGATGATAACTTTGCCATATCCCTGTTTTCTCTCTTTTGGATTCAGGGATACAAAACCTTTGTTGTCTGATGAACAGGGTCCATGGCTACATTACTGCCAATTACATTTGCTTTTCTGTTAATGAGCTGATATTTGTACCTGTCAATTATATCTGCCTTCCCAAATGATACAGTGGATAGAATCATCATGTCAATACTTACTAATGTATTCGCTTGCATGGATTGTGAAGATAGGAACTGCAATGTGTGTCATTACTTTATAAACTTTCTCTGTAATGTTTTCCCATCATAAGACATGCCATCACATTCAGATCTCTGGATTGTATGACAGCACTGTGGTCAAACTCATCAGAACAGTAATACAGTATAATGTTCTCTTTTGCATGAACCTCACCAGACACTTGCAGCAACTGGACAGACCACAGGGCTTTCTCATTAAGATAACGCAGGGCCTACTAACCATGACATGATATATGTGGGTAGATTAAAAGACATGTCACTTTCATCTGTCTGGTACCACATTAAATTGTAGCTGTTATTCTAAGCCTATTACTTTTGGTTTAAGCACTTGGGCTTCAGGCCAGTTGTCTTACATTAAGGTTTGTAGGCTATACTATTGTGGGAGGAGATGGTAACATCTGCCCTTCTGAGCTGGGAATTTCTGGTTGAATGCTTATTGTGGATGTTGCTCTGTCTTTGCTACAGTTTAAGCATTTGGTCTCCAAACCAGTTAATTTATATTAGGAAGGCTTGTAGTGTAGACTCCTGCAGCAGGGGAGGATAGCCTACATCCTTCTAAGCTGGTAATTTCTGTTTGAAGGCTTATGTGTCTTATTCTGAAAGCATCTTAGTTCTGGTTTAAGCACATTCTTGGAGTATTCTACTGAATTTCTGCTTTGTTTAAACCATTTATTCTTCTGTTGTGATTTCAATTTTCTGCACTTTGGCTTTCTAGTACTTCTGCATTTTATAGCATAGGCTCGATTCAGGCTTGCCGAGTCTAGACTGTTTGGTATCATTGGAGCACCAAAACCAGGCATCTTACATTAAGAAATCCTCACCCTGCACCCTTGTGGCAGAACTGTGCAGCCAAGAACGCATCTGAGTTGGAGATTCTTGGAATGAGGATCACTGTTGGCCTTTCTCTTTGTTTACTTTTTAAAAATAGTTTAACTTTGCTTGTTTTCTAACATTACATTTTTCTGGGTTTGCACTCAGTTTACCATAGCTGCTTAGAGCTTGCACTCTTGCCTGTGAGAAACTCAGTTGTGCATTCTGAAACACTGACATATTTTTGTAGCCCTAGCCATCCATAGAATAGACATATTGTGTTAGTCTTACACCAAAACCTGGTCCATCTAACCCACTCCCCAGTAATGACTACAGTATATACCTTCCATAATGGATGGACAGATTCCCATCATTTCTTGAGGCTACCTGATTTACATGGGCATCCCGAGGCAACATAGCAATTGCCTCATGTATATTGACAACCAGTTGCTGTTAAAACAAACTAATACAACATGAACCTGTATCTATACTATGAATTTGGAATCAATTCTCTCACATAACAACAAACTAGATATCAAACATGTTGTCAGCACACACATTTCACCTCTTGCATATAACAAGCTCACAACACATAAACCCGCATACACTGAAGTACTTCGTAGAAACCTAACTAAAGATCAAAGACCTCCCAAGCGCAAACCTACTGCACACAGTGCAGACCCAACAGAATCCACTACATATAATAATACACACAACAGTGTCTTAACCAATAAACCCCTCAGGCAAAACACCTCAAAACCAAATGTCTTGCTCATAAGTGGCTCCATAGTGAGACACATAGATGTCCCCCTCTCCAGGCTGGACAAGGAAAAGGTCACAATCAGCTGCCTGTCAGGTGCCAGGATGTGTCAAAGCACGCACACACTCAAGTCTCTCAACAGCAAGTATTGTTAGGACTTTGTCATAGTCCATGTTGCAGTGAATGACTGGAGATGTATCTCACTGAAATATATGAAAGTGCTTGTCTCACCCATAATAGCCTTTTTAGGCAATGTCAGAACAACTAAATTCCCAATGTAAAAGGATCCACTAGACACAAACTGAAGGTTATGCTGCTTAAGGAGTATAAATCAAAACTTGCACCCAGGGGAAGAACACCTTACCTTGGAAAATGGCCATGTCTGTGCAGTCACACAGACATGGTTCAAAGCTGCAAAGAGGCCCCTGGCCATACAAGGCTACAATGCATTCCACATGTTCAGACATCAAAACGAGTGTGAACAACCAAAGGCAGAGGTGTATATATCTTCAATAAAGACAAATACACCACAAAGCTGGCCAAAAAGTACAACTCCGTAATGCTACTCCAAGTCCAACTAACTGTATGCAAAACTCCCTTCAATATCATTGTTAACTATAGGTCCCCTCACCATGAACCATAAGTACCAATCTGCCTTCTTGGACCTTTTTGAGTCACTCACTATACAGCCAAACACCTTGGTCATGCGTAACTTCAACTATCCTTCCATCGATTTGGAGTCATATATAGGCACAAACACACTCATCTTAAGGTTTTTGGACCTTGTTAATACACATGTTGTGTAGCAGATAGTATGCAACCCTACAAGAGACTCAAATGTCCTAGACTTAGTACTCACCAATATAGTGGTTCTTTGCACTGACCCCTGTCTGTTGCCCCCCCCAGGTCAGTTTGGATCACAGTTCAGACTCGTTCACATTCAAAATCATACCCAACACCCCCTCAAGAGCAGAAAGGATGTAACATTTATCCAAAGCAAACTATAGCCTCCTAACCAGTGTCATAAAATGTTGCAACCCCCCCCCCCTCTCGCTACCAATGTCAACAATGACTGCTATAAAGAGGTGCACACAAATAGCCTGTATAAACATCTATACAAATGTATAAAGTCAGCGAATGTGAACGGATCAAAACAAAGTCCTCACAGAAAACAAACCAACCTGGTGGGCATCAAGCATACATAGGTTATACAACAAGTAGAAGAAAGTAATGTCTAAGAACAAGAAGGAACTGACTCAGCAGAAGAAGGACACCCTCCACAGCTTGAACAAGGAAATTAGCTAAATTGTAAAGTCCTCTAAAGCCATGTACAAACCTAAACTACCATCCCTAGCTAAAGTTAATCAGGAGGCATTCTTTAGCTACACCAGAAATCTAAAAGTGAAGGGCTAGCTTTATGCCAAACTAGTAGTGGACAGTGCCTCTCATACTGAGCCTGAGGACATCACCAATCTGCTACCAGACAGTTTGGGGCAAACTTCACCTTCCCCATCCCCACCAGACATACTCCAAAGCATATCTGTCACCAGTCCTTTACCTTGAATCTGCAAAAAACAGTTTATAACTGCACTTTCCATAAGCAAAAAAAAAAAAACAGCCTCTATAGGACCAGATAACATCCCAGGCTGTCTACTATATGGTCTGAAACAGGACCTACCAGAACCAGTTGGCACTCTCTTCAACCACAATGTAAGTACTGCTTTGTCCTAGCAAAGTGGAACACAGCAACAGTAATTGCCTTGCACAAAAGGGGTCCATCAACTGACCCTGGGAATTATAGCCCTCTAAGCTCACCAGCTGCATCTGCCAGACCATGGAGAAAATATCATGGATCCTATCAAGAAAGACAGAGGTGACCTTCAAACTGTTGTCCTGACATAATTTGGCTTAATTAAGGGTAGATCGTGCTTGTTAAAACCTGGTGGATGACTTTGGGAATGTCACCAAAGAGCTGGATGAAGGCAAAACACTATGTACAGCCTATTTTGACTTATCCAAGGCTTTTGACACAATCCCCCACTCAGGAACCATTGGTAAACTCACACAGCTGGGAATTACCCAATATGTCACAAGATGAGTAGCCAACTGGATCACTGACAGAACACATGCAGTCAAATTTGGGGATTCCACCTCTAGCAGCAGACTAGTTACTAGTGGTGTACCACAGAGATTTGTGCTGGGTTCCATACTCTTTGGAATGTGTTTTTCAGATGTCCAGGGGAAAATAGATGGCCTGTGGTTTACGATGTTTGCCGATGACTGCAAATTAGGTGCAATCCTTGAGTCTGTCAGTGATGTTGACATACTACAAAAAGTCTGTACACAGACAAAGGTTGGTGCCAAAGTCACAGACTTAAAATCAACACTAAATAATGCATTATCATTTCTTACAGCCAAGGGGAAATCCATGCACATTACAATATTAACAGTAACCCCCTTAGCTGAAACCCCATTGTGAGAGATATGGGAACACAGGTTGAATGCACCCTTAACTGTGGTTACCATGTGTCCACAGTGGTAAGAAAGGCCTCCTTTGTTACACATCTCATAAGTAAGGCATTGCATCCAGAGCTAAGGATGTTATACCTCCTCTGTACTCATCCCTAATCAGAGCACTAAAAGACTACAATGCCTCCTTGTGTATGTACTTCATCAGACACCTGCAGCAGCTGGAGAGACCTCAGAGGTTTCTCACCAAGACCATTTAGGGCCTGCAACCCATGACCTGCATGGACAGACTGAAGACCGTATCACTGTACTCTGTATCTTACAGGCTGCTGAGAAGCATACTGTGCCTGCCTACAGAGCAGTCACAGAGTCTGGCCTAATGGAAATGTTGCACATCCACAAGTCACATGGGACAAAATTCACCTACTCCAGGGATCTTAACCTAGCCTGCAACATTAACAGGACATACTGGAGACACAGATATGTCTCCTAGAGATGGCCATTCCTCTGGGAAAAAATCACAATTCACATAAAACAGAGCTCCTCAGTGACCCTTTGTAAGCATAACCTAGCCAACTGGATGGGAGAACATAAATTTACCCCAGGTGTGTCACCCATGTCCCTCTTGGATAAGGGCAGTCAGTGATGATATACACTTGCACTGCAAATATAGATCACACAAGTTGGTCAGTTAGGGAACACTGGTATAACATGGCTAGGCTTATAAAAGCTCTAGGGACAATAGCCTAGTAACCTCCTATGAATCTAAGGTGACATCTGCCTGAGCTCTAGGCCATTGTCTAATGTGGCCCTGGTGCAATGGTTGTATATGCAATAATGTGATATAGCTGATTACATCAGCATTGTCTGTTGAGCATATTGTGGTACATTGGCATTGTCTGTTGAGTATATGTTGATAACAGTGTCCCACATAATGGTGTAAAAGGATCTTTGTAATCTCAAGTAACATCTCACACACATTTAACTGCAGTGAGAACAGAACCCCTACCTAAGTACAAAGAGTACAGAACACAGTACTATACTCAAGCGCCATGACGCAAGTCTGATTTTCACATGTCTGCAGGTCAACTTATAGTGGATGACATTAGCCGGCCATGTGGGAGACAAGGGGTTGGAAGGGCTGCATGAAATGGATGTGTAGGTTTATGCAAGTATCAAAAGCATAGCAAGCCATGCCACTGGAGAGGTAACTATAGGATAGCACAACTACTCTACTGAGTAGACACACACATAGACACACACCCAGTTGACTGCAGACAGACCAGTACCACTACCTAAGTACATGGACTATAGAACATGATACTCTACACAAGTGCCATGGTACAAGTCTGACTTATACATGGCTGCAAGTCAACTGATAGTGGATGACATCAGCAGTACATGTTGTATAGAAGAAGGTGGGAGACCTGCCTGAAATAGATGTGTAGGCAGGTGTATCAAAATACTGTCAATTTATGGGATTGGGGTGGTAACTTGCTCTTCTGGCTGGAGACACACACACACACACACACACACACACACACACACACACGCACACACACGCACACATGCACAAGCATGCACACACACACACAGTTGACTGTAGTGAGAATAGAACCCTTACCTATCTAAGTACATAGGCATCAGAACACAGTATTTTAGGCAAGTGCCATGCCGCAAGTCTGACTTTTACATGACTGCAGATTAACTTATGGTAGATGACATCAACACGTCATGTGGAGGACAGTAGGTTGAAAGGTCTGCACAGGCACATAGATTTATAGGTTCATATGAGGCCAGTAGCCTAAGTGTAGAGTGTGTCCTAGGTGTGTAGAAGCTAGCTGTGTAAAAACACAAGTACCCTTATTGAGCATAGCTGGATGTTTGGGTTTAGCAGAGCAAGGTTGTCAGCACCACCATCTGGCCTTGTCCATAAGGGAGCACACAACATTATCTAGTATACTTTGTAGTGTGGTTGATATATGTGTGTATAAATATTGAGCCCCCAGGGTTGTACTGGTTGTTGGGGGGGAACACATGTATGTATTGTGAATAAATGACATATATGTAGAATGTGCCCTCAATTTGTAATGTTTCCACATGTAGTTTTATGTCATACAAAGGAAATGGACAATAAACACTAATAAGAAAGCATTTTATATATATATATATATATATATATATATATATATATATATATATATATATAGAGAGAGAGTTCCATAACACACTGAGCAGCAGATTTACTCAATGGTTAGCAAAGTGTACATGCATGTGAGTTATTCCTGTTTGCACATTAGTAAGCAATGCGCAAATGGCAGCTGCATTGCTGACATCAGTAAAAATAATACTACATAGTATGCAGTGTATTCGAAACCAGGACCATGTGTACTCCAGTCTTACACTTACACCTTTTCCACAAGAATGTTGAGGGGCCAGTTATCTATACTGCACTTCATTGTTGTAAACTGTAATGTCACAGCAGTAAAAAAAAGGTTGCACACTCTGTACTAGAACTGAGTACTATCTGTACTCCAGGCTTGGTTTTCACAATGTTCAAGGGCATTAATTGAATGTATCTGGTTATTATTTTTGGCCGTCTGCTTCATAGGTGGTCCAGTGCACTTCATGCAAACCCAATACACACAGCCAATACCCGCTTACACTATTTGTGCTATGCAGCTCACTGCACAAAAAGTGCAATGAAAAAAGAGAGGAATAAGAAAGAAAACCTTAGTAATGGACACTTATAAGTAAAATAAGTGTCTGCTGTCACATGTTAAGATACATACTGTACAAATCCACCACTATTTACTTCATTACTGCACCAAGTTAAGATATACAAGGATATACCATAATATTATTACAGAATGCATTCTAGGTTCAGGACTTACCTTGCAAATGCAGCAGTTGACACAATTTTATTTCAGGCCTAGAATTTCCCTGTGTCTATTCTCATGAGATGGAAGTATGCAGGAAGAAACAGAATGTAGGCTAGATGGATGCTTTATAGCTTGTTGAATAGCTCCTCTGTAATGGAATCAACTGCTTATGCTGTAATTAGCAGCTATGAAAAACATATGCCATTTTACTGAATATATGAACCCTGTTAGTTCCCATTGGTGCACAATGTGCACCTACTCACTGCTGCATGCACAAACACTGCATGCACCAATGCTGCCACACCAATGCTGAAATAAGGTGAACAGAAGGGAACTTATTACCTTTGTCTGTGCCTGTTATGTCACACAAACATGCAGTTCAAAAAGTAGGGAGAAGGTTGCAGACCTTGTTGTAGAGCCCAAGACCTTCTACACTCTAGTCCTACACATACACATGCTGCCCCAAGAATAGCTCTATGAAAAGCAGCATGAAACCTGCCATTCATTCTTCCATTTCCTGTGATTGTGCCAAGTGCCACATTCACGTAAATACAGACAAAAATTAAAAAATAAATTTACTGTAATGTGGATAGATATACATTTTAACAAACAATAAAGAGGATGACACAGAACTTGTGAATTGTGCACTGCTTGCATGCACTTTTACACTTCACATACCTACATGTACACCCTCTGTAAGTGTAACCTGACACATACCCCTGATGTTATCATTCACTGCTGCCATGCATTCAACACAAACACTGTGGAAATGCCTTCATGAAGTGAACTTCCCTACGTGGTTACAAGTTTTTGGGATTCAGCAATTCGAATGAGTTTTGACCTTATTTGCATCGTCACCATGTTGACAGTCCTAAATCTATGCTGTTGGTAACCATGTAAACAGAAAAACTGAAGGTGAGCCCATTGTTGTAAAGTCAAAGGAGGGTATTACTTAGGTGTATATATCTACACAGAGGAATTCAGGTTTGGGAGTCTGTTCATGGAGTTTCCACTTTTAGCTGTCTACATTAGTTACAATTACATTGTTCATTTGGGGGAGTGGAGGTGCAAAGTAGCATTTATGTCATGGCACTTAGTAAGGAATTGTTGCTACTTTTAATATAATTTTCTAGCATCCAACATGTGTGGGAATGTCATAATGTTTGTGGGGGCTACATGTTAGTGTCTGTTCTGTACAAATATATACATCCATGCAAGGACAATTACTTGGTCTAGTTTCCGTGTAGACTTCTTTGTGTGGCTGTATTTGGAAAACTTTTGCATACATGGCCAACATGAGCACGGAGTCTACACAGTTACTTTACAGCTTATTGAATCACTCCACTGTGTTGATTTCCTTCATTAACATACAGTTCAGCTACTTATGCTGTAATTTGCATGCCATAAAAGCTTCTGTGCTTGCGCATGAGTGTGAGCCACTACACGGTGTTTACTGAATCTAAAACCTTTTGCAACTGTGTGGAATTGTTCACAGAAACCCTGTACAGTTATGGAAATAGCTCCACAGAGACAGCTGTACCTACACAAAATACACATAGATCAACCTTCAAAAATATCCCACCCTAGTAGAATTCCTGTATAAATAAGTTGTATAAGAAAGGAAAGAAAATCATGTCCAATGAGAGGAAGGGCATTGCCCATCGCGGTAAAATCTCCCTCATCAATCCAAGCAAGCAAATCAGGAGTCGAATCAAGTCCAACAAAGTCAACTTTGAAATGAAAGTTGCCTCCCAAGCTAAAGACAACCATAAAACTTTCTTCAGTTATACCCACAACCTTAAAAGCAAAGCCCAACAATGTGCCTGATTGTGAATGGAACCATTTATACAGAGCTGAAGGATATAGCAAATCTGTTGGCCAATACATTTATCTTCAGTTTTATCCCACTGTCACCACAGTTACCCTCCAGGAAATGCCACCACCATTTTATGTGATCTATCACAAGGGTGCAGGTCTTCACTGTGCTTTCTAAGCCAAAAACACTGCTTCAGTGGGCCCTGGTAATATCAGAGGATGCCTGCTGAATAGCATGAAGCATGATCTGTCAGGTCTGCTAGAATCTATGTTTTGTCATAGCCTTTAGATAGGTTTCTTACTAAATGAAGAAAGGGCTGTGACATTTATCCCTTTACACAAGGGGGGGGAGCCTTTCATGGAACTGGGGAACTACAGACCCATTAGGCTGAATGGTCTCATATGGGAGGCCATGGAAAGTATATTCATGGTTCTGATAAACAATGACATAGGAAACCTACAGACACAGATCCTACCAATTTCAGTTTTGTCAAAGGCAGATCATGCCTACTTAACCTGGTGGACTTCTTTGAGAAGGTCACTAAAGCTATGGACAAGAGCAAAACAGTGCATACTGCCTACTGTGAAGGCATTTGGCACAATACCTTACTTGGACATTTTAGATAAACTTACAAAATTAAGCATTCTTACAAAATTAGGCATACTCCCACTAGCCCCTGTGAAATACCTTCTAGAATATCAATCCAACTAGCAACAAGGAGCACGTGTTGGCAGCAATTACTAAGGCCACAAGCATTGCTGCAATGGGTCCTGACAATATATCTGGTTGCCTCCTAAATAGCCTAAAACACTCTTCAACTACAGCCTCAAAACATACCAGGTGAATGGAGGGCCATGATAGTTGTCCCCCTTCATAAGGGTGGACCATCAACTGACCACAGGATCTACAGGCCCATCAATATGACAAGTCTAATAATCAAAGCCATGGAAAGAATTATGATGGAAATGATCAGCAAGAACAATGGTAGTCTACAGATACTGGACTCATCCCAGTTTGACTTTGTTAAGGGAAGGTCTTACCTGGTAATCTTTTTTGAGAGGGTCACTGAAGCAGTGCTTGAGAAGAAAATGGTACATACTGCCTACCTTGACCTGGCAGGGCATTTGATACCTCACTCAGATATTATTGACAAACTCTCAAAATTAGGCATAAATCCCTAAATATCTCATTGCATTGCTGGCTGGCTCACAGATAGGACCCACAATGTTAAGACTGATTGCACCACCTCTATCAAAGGATTAGTCACTAGCAGAGTACCCCAAGAGTTTGTGTTGGGCCTGCTTCCACTTCTTGGCAGTCAAGGTTAATGTCAAAAGCCACTGGCTCACTGAATTTGCAGATGACTGTAAACTGAGATCTATCAAAGATTCCCCCACAATACTGGCATCCTACAAGAGGGTCTAACACAAACAAATGACTGGTGCCAAAGCCATGGATTAAAGCTCAGTGGAAAGAACTGCATTATAGTGCCCTTTGGGAAATCATCTATCCAAGCTAATTACGCCAATGATAAAAACACCCTTAAGAGTTGACCCAGTAGTTAGTGATCTGGGAACATATGTGGACAGCAATCTGCCTTTGACCAACACATAGCCAAGATCATAAGAAAATCATTCTATGTTCCCCAACTCATAAGCAAAGGAATGGCATCCAGGTCCAAGGAAGTTATAGCACCAGTCTATTCAGCCCTTATCAGACCCATCAATGAGTACAATTCTCCACTGGCATGTACCTAAACAGGCAATTGCAATGGTTGGAATACTCTTAAAGGTTCCTAACCAAGAGAATCCAGAGTATGAATACCCTGTCCTACAGATATCACCTCAAGACTCAATATCCGTACTCAGTCTCCTACAGGTTACTAAGAAGTGTTCTATGCCTGGCAAAAAAGGCGTCCTCAGATCCAGCTCTGATGAATCTCTTGCACATCCACAAACAAACAGCACCAGAAACACAAGATGCAGGGACCTGAACATTACCTGCAACATAAATAGAATATGCTGGAGAGAACTGTATGTGTCTCAAAGAATCCCCATACTATACAATATGTTCCCCATCCACATAAAGCAGATTTCATCCCTGACCCTATTCAAACAAAACCTTGATCACTGGATGGGAAATCCCAAAATCACGCCAAGTCTGGTCCCATGTCTCTGAAGTCTATCAAAACAAAAAATACAAACCAGTAACGTCAGGAAGAATTTAATGTCTCTGAAGGACAGAGATCAGCATTAAGTATATTAATTCCCCAAATAACATACCCCCCACATAACCCTTAGCTACTTCCTTACTAACACACCTCACCATATAGCCATCCAAGATACTCAGGGACAAACCTAGGCTGGATTACACTTGTAGGCTTATAAAGTCCCTGGTCATCATTTGCCTAGTATAAACCTATGAATCTATGAATCTATAATCCCATATCACACCTGATGGATAATCAGCTGGCTCACAGATAGGACACAGGAAGTTAGAATTGGAGAATCCACCTGCACAAAGGGTGCAGTCACTAGTGGATTCCCAGATAGACTGATGTTGAGACCACTGATTTTTGGAATCTATTTCTCTAAATTCAAGGTAAACATCAAGGGCCTCTGGTTGACTATGTTTTCAGGTGACTGCAATCAAGGCATTGTCTTTGAATCCCCTAAAGACACAAATATCCATGATGAGGACCTGACATAGGCAACAAAATGGTGCCAGAGCCAAAAATTAAAACTCAGTGTTAAAATAATGGAAAGCTGGCCACCCTTAGATTACCACATTGATAATACACCCTTAAAAGTAGACCCAGTGGTCAGGGATATGGAAACACATGTTGATAGTAATTTGAACTTTGACCACCCTGTGTCTACTGTAGTAAGAAAACCATTCTGTGTTGTACAACTTATAATTAAGGTTGTGACATAGAGGTATAAGGAGATCATTGTTCCACTGTATTTGACTCTTTTCATACCCATCACTGAGTACAATGCACCCTTTGGGATGTACCTGACCAGGCACATGAAACAGCTTGAGAGACCACAGAGTTACCTCACAAAAAGAATATAGGGAGTAAACAACAAATCCTATGTGAACCATCTCAAAGCCCTTTCCCTGTACTCAGCCTCCAACAGACTGTTGCACAGTAATCTATGCATAGCCTACAAGGCATCCTCTGATCCCACACTGATAGACTGCGGGTGCACTTCTGGCTGACATCAAAGATTGAAACAATACTAATTTCCTGAACTTTAATCATACTTTGACTTTGGAATGAGGTCCATTCTTGTCATGGTATTAGAAACCCAAAAGACTTGGAGAAATTAAAAAAGACTAAAGCCATAGAGTTATTGCACATCTGCAAAACAAATAACATCAGAAATAGCCATTCTAAAGACCTAAACCTTGTCTGTGATGTAAACAGGACATGTTGGAGGGAAAGATGTGCTACTAAGATTACCCTTTCTCTGAAACAGGCTTCCCATCCTTGTGAAGCAGAGCTCATCTCTAACCATATTCAAATGTAACTCACAAATGTACATATTGTATGGCATCCATGTCCCTAACTGACACAGGCAACCCGTGAGCACTTGATGTGTACAGCCTATATTGTAATCTTAAATTCCTTGTGTATTGATGCATGTGAGCAATGTTTTGATAAATATGGGGTAAGCTTGGATAAGATTAAAATGACTCAGTCCAATAAGCTAGAAACCACCTATGAATCTATGAATGAAGGACTAGCCCCTTCATAACATAAAGAATCCCTTTTGTTTCTCTGATGGTTAGGTATGCAAGTGCAACTGTGCATATTCAAATATGATATGTGTGGGGTGGGTGGTGTTTGTATGTCAATGTAGGTGTCTGAATGGTGATTAGGAGCGTAGGTGAATGTATGTGTTGGCAAGTGTGTGTGTGTGTGTGTGTGTGTGTGTGTGTGTGTGTGTGTGTGTGTGTGTGTGTGTGTGTGTGTGTGTGTGTGTGTGTGTGTGTGTGTGTGTGTGTGTGTGTGTGTGTGTGTGTATGTGTGTGTATATGTCTTTGTGGTAGTTAGGTGGGCAGGTGCATCTGTGCATCTTCCACAGTATGTGTATGTTTGTGTGTTCATGTATCTGTGTGCCTTTGTGGAGGTTGGGTGTGCAAGTGCATCTGTGCATCTTCAAGTGTGTGTATGTGTGTGATACCTAGATATGCAGTTACGCCTGCACATCTGTGGATCAGTGTGGGTGTATGCATATATATATATATATATATATATATATATATATATATATATATATCAATATAGATAGATATATATATATATAGATACATAAATATATATATATATATATATATATATATATATATATATATATATATGTGTGTGTGTATGTATATATATATATATATATATATATATATATATATATATATATATATATATATATATATATATATGGGTTCACTACAAAATTTCGAAATCCCAAAATCTTGAGTTGCAGAATATCGAGTTCATAATCTCGAGATCTTGGAATCTTGAAATTGTGACCCCCCCAAAAAACACCACCCAATGCACTAAAACATGTGTATGCAGGGGGGGCAAGCCCCCCTGCACCCTCATGTGGGGGGCTGTGCCCCCCCACAACATAAATATACCCACTCCGAGATCACACTACAGCAAGGACAAGGTGCAGTATGCTGATCTCCATTCAGGATTTCGAAGTTTTGAAACTTCAAACATATGATCTTATGAAATTCGAAGTTTTGAGCTTCGAACATCTGAATGGAACCCATATATCTATATATATATATATATATATATATATATATATATATATATATATATATATGCATATGCAGGCAACAAATGTTGGAACCTGTTGGAGCAAGTCCTGAAACACAGAGACTGAATGGCCAAAAGATCGGACTAAAATATAGTGAGTTTGAGATGAAATTTCTCAGGATATTCTCTTTTCTCCAATGTATGGTGATCTCGGAGTTTGTATATATAAGTTTGGGGGGAGGACCCCCCCACATGGAGGAGTACTAGGGTGGCTTGCTCCCTCTGCAAAAAGAAGTTCAAAGGAGAAAAGCGATTTTTGATATTCGCTCTACTTTTTATTTTGTTTTTGCCTTTACAGAACTCAGCATTTCTAGTGCCAACATTTCAATGTGTGTGTGTGTGTGTGTGTGTGTGTGTGTGTGTGTGTGTGTGTGTGTGTGTGTGTGTGTGTGTGTGTGTGTGTGTGTGTGTGTGTGTGTGTGTGTGTGTGTGTGTGTGTGTGTGTGTGTGTGTCTGTGATGGCTAGGTGTCCATCTGTGTCCCTGTCCATGTATTTGTGTTTGTGTGTGGGGGTGTGTAAACCTGGGTTTGTATTGATGTATGTAGACATGTATCATTTCTGGCCTTGGGTGTGTCTGTGTGCACACGTGCAGTGTTTAGGTGTGCTGATGCATCTGCATGTCTTTGAGGGTGTTTCTGTGTGTGTGTTGTGTGTGTGTGTGTGTGTGTGTGTGTGTGTGTGTGTGTGTGTGTGTGTGTGTGTGTGTGTGTGTGTGTGTGTGTGTATACCTGAGTTTGTACAAATGCATGTAGACATGTATCATATCTGACCTTGTGTGTGTATGTGTGTCTGTGTGTTCACACGTGCAGTGCTTAGGTGTTCTGATGCATCTGCACGTCTGTTTGGGCATTTCTGTGCACATGCATGCATGTGTGTTTGTCTATGTGTATGAGTCCGTCTGTCTGTCATTGGGTACAGTGGCTCTGTGTGTGTGTGTGTGTGTGTGTGTGTGTGTGTGTGTGTGTGTGTGTGTGTGTGTGTGTGTGTGTCTTTGTAGATGAGTCTGTGATGTTCAATATATGTTAATGGCATCCATCTCTTTATTCTGTCATCCAAATATACTCGATACACTATGTAATAAGGAACCAAAAATAGACAGTTTCATGCTTAATTTGAGAAGTGGCTGCATTTGCTAAAAACATTTCTTTCAGGGCAATTTCACCAAAAGCTAGAAACTGTGTATTCAGAGATCCAGGATGGTATTCTGTAAAGGCACAGTTCATAGAGGCCATTTATGCAGATGTGTGATTGCCATGAATAAAGTTAATCAAATGACTAATAACGTGCTGTAAATGAGAAATTATGTAAACCCTCATAAGCTAATAAGCTTTTTCTTGTCTGTTTTGTGATTCATAGTTACAACTTGACACAGTTCCACACTGTGCACAGACTCATTAGAAGAGGTAGAAGCTCACCTTTTCTAACTACTTCACAATCTGAAAAGATACTTTCCCTTGTTGCTAGCCTTGCTATTTCTTTGAATGAGCTTCTTGTCTTGGCAGCGCAAAACTGCCTGAGCCAAGTGGAGCTACACAGCCAAGAAGATGAAGATATAGACAGAGAATAGCTCACCATAATTTGATTAATCAGGAGATGCTTGACAAATTTAGAAAGAACAGGGATATTTTAAGGGTCTTTGTGAACATGTATAGTCCCTACAGGGGTACTGGGGGGATGCATGACCTTCTTATCTCTGTGGATACTAAGGTATGTATTGTCCTCACTGTACTTGCCATGGGGACCTTCCAGAGACAGGCTTGGGACTTATTGGGTGTCTCATAGGCTTCTGCCTCAAGGACACTTCAGCATTTCCTGGATGTGCTGTTGCCAGATATCAAGAAGCACTTGTAGTGTGATGTGATATGCCATCACATGAAAGGTTAGTACCCAATCCTCTGCCCCTTTCAAAACTGACTCCTATCTGAGTTTGATGTGTGAATGAATGTAGACATGGATGCTTGGTGTGAGACCATGCTATGGATCAATGTGATCATGGCATTATCCCTACCATCTGCTTTACATGTAGTGCTGTAAATCCTCATGTACACCCTGGAGTATTCTGACTGATTCTAATTGGCTTTCTGTGGCAATGCACTGAGCCTTAAAATATCATGGCACATTTGATTCTGGGCAGCCAATGCCTGATGTGTTTCCTGGGGTAATTGTGACATTAACCATTGCTTAACATTCCTTTGTAAAGGTGTCACTGTGGATTCTGTTACTCTGAATTCCTGTCTTTATCCAGAAGGTGTTCTTATGGGTTAGGAGATACATATGTAGAGGCACAGGGGTTTTCTCCCTGTACAAAATGTAGTGTAGTGTAAAATTGTACTTACCTTGTGATCCACTAGCACTTCCTGCAGGGCTATTAACATGTTGTGAGGTGTGAGATCCTGCCATTAAACTTGGGGACTGTCTGACACTTTCCTCAGGTTGTCTCATAAATATAACTATGTTAGCAGCTGCAAGTAAAAAGAAATTCATCTGTATACAAATATAACATGTTTATATTTTGTGTATAAATTCAAATGAAAATGTATGAGTAAATAAAATTATGTAAGTGTACATAGATATCTCTGTAAAAGATCAATCTGTATGCTGTGGTTAGCATTGATGCCTCACAACAAGAGCTTCTCTGGTTCGATTATCGGCTGGGGTGCCTTCTGTGTGGAGTCTGCATGTCCTCCCTGTGATCACGTGATTTCCTCTGGGTACTCCAGTTTCCTCCCATATTCCAAAGACATGCAGTAGGTGGATTCTACACTCTAAATTGGCTGTAGGTGAGAGTGTGTGTAGAACTGAGTGGGAAGAGTGAACTACCGCAGAAGGGCTGGCCACCTGGTGGTGTAAACCTCAGCTTGAGATGATTGTCACTGGTGAAGTGACATCCCGACCCCATGTCCAAAATGGGAAAAGGGATGCAGGTGGACAGATGTATGTATATATATATATATATATATATATATATATATATATATATATATATATATATATATATATATATATCTATGTGGGATCCGTGCATATGTTCAAAGTTTCACTACTTCAAACCTCACTTCACCGAGTCCACTTGTTCGAAGTAGTGAAACTCTGAACATTGAATTTGGCAGTCACACTGCAGCACGGAATGGGAATATTCCCTATAGTGCGATCTCGGAGTTGGTATATTTAAGTAGGGGGTGTGTGAGGGGTACAGCCCCCCACATGGGGGGTGCATAGGGGTGCATTCAGCGAATGTGCACTTTTGTTGAAGTGGACTTTTGCTGAAGTGTAGGGTCTACTGCTCTATTTCAAAGAAGTGTATTTTCGATGTAAAGCAGTAGACCCATATATATATATATAGATATATATATATATATATATATATATATATATACACACACACACACACACACACACACACACACACACACACACACACACACACACACACACACGGGTCTATTTCTTCTTAATGAATTCACACTTCACCAAATGTGAAATAAATGAACCCAGTACTTCAAAAACACACATCTCTGAAAATACACTCTACTTACCCTTAACCCACCAAAAAACACATTTATGAATCAAAATACCTTAGCCGATAACTCTCTCACACAACTTTTTTGCTGACAGTTTAAGTAATTTGCCCAGTAGCATCCAACCTTAAACAACAAACACAATCCCATAAAAGACACTGCAATAAAATAATGTAAATACAAACAATGGTACAATTTGAACTGCCTCTTCACAATTTGAATACACTTATAATACCTTCTCAAATAATAAACGCAGTTGAATTCACCTCTAGTATAACAATTTATATAAAACTTCTACACATACGTTATTAATTAAAAAAAAAACAAACACATTTTCCAGTATTTTTGCATGATGGCAAACCCCCCTGCACCCCCTGCAAACAATATGTACCAACTCTGAGATTGCACAGTGAAAAGAAGGGCAGATTTCCCAATCCTTACTGCAGTGCGATCTCAAACTAAAGCTACCAATGCTCTTAAAATAATTTTACTCTTTCTAATATTGCAACACCTACCTGAAAAGCTGACATAGCACAGAACTACTCATCAGCACAACCAGCTAGATACACAGTAACAAACTCGCACCTCCACTTCTCCCACCACTGGAACACCGTTACCGAGTTCATATTAGCTTGTCAAAAACTCAAAAGAGTGAACACTCTTTGATCGACAGCTAATACCATATTTCTTTGTAAATAAGACCTAACCAGAGAATAAGGCCTAGCATGGTTTTCCAGGGTGGTCATGATATAAGCCCTACCCCAAAAATAAGCCCCAGTTAAGATCGTCAACAACACATGACAGACATGTTGAATTATAAAATAATATTATCGACACCCATTGACTGAGGTTATCATACTCTGCTCGCCATTTTTGGACCATTCAGACATCCAACTTCTTCTCTTTGCAGAATGTCATAAGATTCTTTTCCTGGGAGTCCTCCATGATTCTTACTGTAACCCTAATCATCACTCAAACGTAATGGTTGAGACCCCTGCCCCATAAACACTGGCAGGTGTACTTTGATCAATCAAAGTACAGACAACATGCATAAAGCACACACACTTGATAATGAACGGCTGTGGTTGTGACTTCTTTTCTTAACCGGTGCCATTTTGTGTTGCCACTCTAGTCTCATAAGTCATCAATTAACCCCCCCCCCCCAGACAAGATGAGTGCAAAAAGAAAGAGCTATTTTATCTAGTACAAAAAAGGAATCGTGGAGGACTCCTGGGGAAAGAATCTGACGGCTTTCTGCAAAGAGAATAAGTTAGATCTCTGAACTGTCCAAAAATGGCATGCAGCGTATAATAATCTCAGTCAACAGGCTGATGAGGGAAATACTAAGAAGTGCAAGTGTGGATCAGGTCAGCAACCATTATTTCCTGAGATGGAAGACATCATCTGTGAATGGATTGCTAACAGGAGAGCAAAGGCTTTGGTTGTGCGCAGGGCTGATATTCAAGCATTTGCCCTTGCAATGACACCACAGTTAGAAATATCCCCAGAAGAATTCAAAGCATCACAACATTGGCTGGATGGCTTCCTTCGGCGATATGAACTGTCTCTAAGAAGATCAACAACACTGTTCAGGCTGGAAGATACTGAAGTTATTAAACATGCACTTGTGTTCAAGTCCTTTGTAGATGGCATCGACTTTTCTAAATACCAACTCTCCAACATGATTGCTATGGATGAAACTGCGGTGTTTATGGGCCAAGGATGTCAAATAACAATTGATCAGAGGGGTGCCTCATCAATCTACATTCCCTCCACTGGTTACGAGAGTGCACATGTTACTTGTATTTTGGCAATTCATCTAATTGGAAAGAAAACCCCACCTCTAATCATTAGTAAGGGCAAGAAAGATAATATTGAACGTGCTTCAGGCATTTACATTCTTGAAACCAAAAAAGCCTGGTGCACACAAGCAGTTATAAGGAAGTGGGTCGATGTAATGCTGCCACTTGTTTTGTGAGGTGACGAAAGAGATCTGCTAGTCAGGGATTCAGCCAGCACTCACCGTGCTAAAGAAATGAAGAAATTCCTTGCATGGAGAGGAATAGATCAAATAATGATTCTCGCAGGAATGACTGCCTTTCTCCAGACACTTGATATTGCAATAAACAAGCCATTCAAAGACCATTTGCGCATGGAACTCAATGACTACATTGAAAATAGAATGGAGAGAAATCAGCATGGCAACTTTGTGAAGCCTAACCTGCAAGAGGTCGTGACTTGGGTGAAAAATTCATGGGATAAAATCACTGACGGCTGTGTTGCCAATGCACTACGAGCAGGCTACTTGTACAAGCAGTGCTCATTTAAGGAGAACTCTATTGCTAGGCATGACAGATTGGGGCCAATGGTTCTACAGGAAATAGAGTCGCAAGAAATTCAGGCCAGAATTTGGGGGTTGGAGACTTATGACAATGCTCCAGAAGAAGATAGCATGACTGTATTTGAATAACTTTTCCATTATCAGGGCAACAGAATGGATTGCTTCTGCTTTCAGTTTTATTCCCCTCCTCCAATACACATGTATTGAGATTTTTCTGCACTTTCTGTTATGCATGAAATATTGCACTGTGAAAGCCAAGGTGTAGATATTCTGAAGCTGAAATGTTTGTTGCACTGTTTATGTAGAATTCTTACACAACTGTTAACGTGTTACTTAGAACTGTTGTCCAATAACAGAAAAGTACCAAATAAATGTCAATTTGTGTACATGAATAAATGTTGATTTTTGTGAACATGAATAAATGTTGATTTGTGTTCATGGATAAATGTCAATTTTTGTACAGGAATAAATGAATAAATGTAGATTGTTGTACAGTGGGGGTAAATAAGGCATCCCCTGATAATAAGCCTTCATGCATATTTTGGCGGGGGAAAGAGTATAAGACATGCCCCTGGATTCATGAACCTTGCACCAGGCGCACGCATAGCGTAGGCGCCACAACGCCAGATATGGCCGCCGAGCGATTCAGGTACAATCCAATTCCATGTGCACTACCGGCGTGCGCCTGAGTTGCGCCGCCTCCGGCGTAGGTATGTTAAATACCCCATGCGCGGTGTTGCACCATGCAAATGAAGGCATATAGCGCTCCACTATGGCGCAGGCGTAGCATAAGGGCACGGCAATGTAAACCAAAAAACGGTTTACATATATCCAAACATGACATAGAGTAACGGAAGGCTGTCAACGTCAGGTATCATACTGTTGCAATATGCCAATGGCGAAAGACACCAAGAATGTCAAAAGAAAACATGCACAAAATGTAAATAATGACATAAATGGTATGCCCGCAGAAACCACAGCAAAACCCCAGGACATGTGGACAATGAGATAATATAACAATGTCATAAAAGAGCAGTATAATACACATCAGCTTCACAGCCACAATACACCATAGTATGCATGGAAAGCCACAACCACGGCGCAAGGGTTGCCAAGGAATGGCGGCAGTGTTCGGCGCCGTAACTATGTATTAGTAGTCAATGCCATGCAAATGAGGCAGATAATACTGAATCACAAAACCCCCGCCCGCGTAAGGCTGCACCAAACGGTGCAGCGTAATACACCGAGGTGGCCCAGAGGGAATACATGTCAACCGCAGAGGGGTGTGCCACTGTAGGAGGAAGCACATTGAGCCCAGCAAACATGGGCTGTACAATGCACATCACAGCAGCAGGACCGGGCGTGTGGGGAAATAGTTGCGCTGAGAGCACACAATGCCGCAGAGATGCATGTGCACGAGGATGACTACGCTCCCTAACCCAGTCATGTGGCCGCCCGTCAACAACAACGGATACAGGAAGGTGATGCAGAGAATATGAGGAAATCACGGAAGCAGTGTAATTGGAGTCGTAATGAGCAATCAACACCAATCAACCCACGAAGGGCAATTACGGCAGCTGATAACTCTGTGATGCAGAAACCCGCAAAACGGGATAGGGAGG
Source organism: Protopterus annectens (assembly GCF_019279795.1). Classification (NCBI taxonomy): domain Eukaryota; kingdom Metazoa; phylum Chordata; order Ceratodontiformes; family Protopteridae; genus Protopterus; species Protopterus annectens. The sequence goes on along the minus strand of NC_056734.1, from coordinate 748,766,089 downwards.
CATATGAATGCAAAGAAAGTAGGGATGCGCAGAATTGCAAAGAGTGAAGAACTGATACAGCACAGCCAAGTAGAGAGGTAGCATAACGGCGCGCAGACAAAATGCATGATATGCCATGTCCCAGAAACAACACATGACAGGGCTCTGCAGGATGCAATCCAGGAAATAGTAGGTGCAACGCAGAAACAGTAAGGTAAGGTCTAAAGCTAAACCAATGCAGGCAAGTGTAATGTAACACCAAAGGCAACAGCGTTGCAGTGCCAACGACAAAACATGGAAGATAATCCACAGATACGGTCACAGACACACCCAATGACATCACCGGGTGTACAGCACAACAGTATAAAGTGTGAATGCACACACAACACACAGCGCCAGCGTATTCCCAAAC
>NC_056734.1:748715897-748760897 GCF_019279795.1 Protopterus annectens | reverse complement strand
TGTGGAGGACAGACAACACATGATAGGCACACCTCTGTCCAGCTAGAGGATGGCCCACAGTAGTGAGCTATGCAGACAGACTGCAGTCCAAGGTAAACTAGTATGTACACACACATACATACACACACACACATACACACACACACACACACACACACACACACACACACACACACACATAGACACACACACCCTGTAACAACAGTACTATGCAAAGCATTACACCACTCTACTCACAGTCTGTCTGTATGTCCTGATCCTCCTACATATATGTGGCTTCCCTGAGTGTGCGGGTTCTCCTGTAAGAGGTATTGCTACCTGCTGTCTGTAACATTAAAGACCACACCCAGGAATGATGTCCATCACACAGGGAATGTACAGGGAATATGCCCACATGATGTAGGGATTCATAGTGGGTGGTTGCCATGACAGTGGTAATTGGAAGTACTACACATGTGTACTCATATATATATATATATATATATATATATATATATATATATATATATATATATAGATGTATATACATATGTATGGCTATCTGGATTTTATATATATATAAATATATATATATATATATATATATATATACATATATATATATATATGTATGGCTATCTGGATACGTACATGTCCATATTATCCCACCATATGTCCTGAACATGGAGTGCAGCCCTACCCCAGCCCCTATATTCCCACTGTAGTAGTGCAGGGGGATGTCTGGTATGTATAGCTGTTATATTAGCAGTCATTTGCTACTGTCATTGGGGTTGCTGTCACAGACACAGTGTGTGTGGAAGGTGACATCTGCTCATAACATGTGTGCCATTGGCTACTGACAGACATCCTAAGGTTATCACAGTACAGTACCTGCATATATAGCAGGCTCAACAGCCATGTCACAGCACAGGGTAGGATACACCGGTGTGACTGTGCATAACCACAACCAATGTGAACACAGCCACAGCCACATATGGTATGTTAGCATAATAGTACAGTATATGGGCTATCTGTCCTACACCATCCTCATATGTGCCACTCACAGCATGACCCTACATATAACGGGCTGCTACACAGTCCAGTCTGATGGCTGTCTGTGGTATGGGACATGTGTGTGTATGGCCCGACACACATGTAAGGAAATACGGTACCATACAGTGGGGCAGTATGTAATAACAGATAGAAGGGGAGCTAGAACAATGACATCTACCACAGTCTGTACACAGGCCACAGTACATATTAATAATACACACACTGCTGACATTCACCATCGCTACACAGACCTTAGTACTGTACAAACATCCACAGGATTTCCAGGGTATGGCATTAAGTGTAACCCCTACTGTACATGACATGTGTAGCACTCTGATATATCACTGGCGTGTTATCAGATATGTTGACACTATTTATGGTGCACAGCACACATGCACCACTTCATGCACGACATATGTACAAAGGTTGACAGAGGTGTGGCTGACAGCACATACACAGGGCCAGTATCGACATGTTGCTGTGATACCCTCATTAATCTACTATTGTAACGGGGTTTGTTGCAACATATGTCCAATGAGGGATATGTAGTCAGTAACTGTCACTGCCATCACCATCAACAGACTGCAATCCTCACAGTACCTTTTGCATTCCACGGATAGATGCATCGTGGCTAACACATAACACCAAAGGCACAACACTGCCCAGTCTGCAGATGAGCCTGCAGATGGGGAGTCCTGATATACATGGAATTGACATGGCAGGTATTGCAACATGTATGACAGGTGTATCCAGACAAACACTGTTAAGCAAACATTAGTCCATATGCAGTATAGCAGCACTTACAGTTCGTAGTCAGGTCAGGCACATCTGCCTCCGGTTTGTTGCCCTCTTCCCACAGTGTATGTTGTTAGAGGTAAATCCCCAACCCATCTGAAATGCTGTTTGCCAAATGACAGTTCTAGCTCCTGCTCACAGTGACAGACATGGGCCAACACCACCAAGATGTTCCCAGGTAGTGGAGTGCATTTCCATGCAATTGGCTATGGGAATGTTACCACACCTGTTCCACATGCAATTGGCTAGGGAAGGCCTGCAATTCACACAGAGGCCATCAGCTGATCATGAGCATCATGTTAAATACACATGCTGCTGCCTAAGCAATGCAGGTGTGGGCCTCCACATCCACCAGAGAGGGAGTGGGGGAGGCAGACAGAGGCAAATACATGTCAGGGAGGGATGGGAGGGTAAAACCGATGCATTTTTGTATCACATACCTACCAGCATAGGGTATCAAACACCCGACAGCTATATAATGCTATCACAGTCCGATGCTGTTATTGGATGCGCCACATGGGTTAGCTGGTGGGGAGCACTCAGTACATATTTGTGATGGAGAGTGACATCTGCAACAGGGATACAGTAGATATACAGTAGGTAACATGCACATGCCTGTCTGCATGAACAGGTGCCAGCGTCAGCACAGGCACACTCACACAGAGATGCACACATATTAACACACTTGGCAGGGCCAGGAGTGCAACCCATCACTAGTGGGATTGCCACAACACATCAATGTGCAAGGAACACATGCACCACACAAGTGATACGGAGGTCGTATGGACAGTGAGTATGAGAGGGTGTCAGACATAAGGCAGCATGCTTCACTGTGCCCTGGGGGGAGTAGTGCATGTGGATGTGGACATGCACACCATACAACACACACACAAACACACAGGGTCCAGTTTGGACATGCATGGGTGCATGTCTGCACGAGTGTGTGGTGGCTAACAGTGCCAGCAAGCTATACAAGGGTAGACAATGGGTATACTTTGGCATCAGCCCACAGGACAATGATCTGCATTGTGGCACAGGTCTGTAGCTTCTGCATTTGCCTGCACAGGTGAGTATTACATCCATCTTCCAGGCACCTGGGTGACCATTGTGTGTGGCCAATGCTGTGCATCACATGCCATGTATGTGTTCCCTAGTCCATGACTTGGATGGTGTCTAGGATGTGCACACCTCCCACATGCATGTACAGTGACATGCGGAACTGTACCTGGGGTGTCTGGCCCATGCTGTGAACACAACTTATCATCAGATGTGCCAGTCTTGCCCACATGTGGCAGGGAGTGGTACTGGTCAGCAGATGTACCCTGCACCCACATTGATAGCATGCTAACAGCATTTCCTGATGTCAGTGTCATCTGTCCATACAGGTCATGTTGTCAGGCATGGTATGTCCATTGTGAGTCACATGTGAAGGCACAGTGGGGTTGCTAACTGTGATTGGCAGACCTTGATGTCACATTTATGAGTATGGCTTTGCACCCCAGCCTCTCAGCCATTTACATCTGTTATCCCTCTATGGTTGACATTGTGATATATAGTAGGGCCACCATAAATGAAATTAGCAAAACCCTTCCACATTGCCCACAGGTGTCACAGACTCACAACCACCTCTACACTGGATATGAGTTACAAACACACACGCACGCACGCACACACACACACACACACACACACACACACACACACACACACACACACACACACACACACCTGGCATGTCTGGGAGTAGAACCCCTACCTAGCTGGTTTACTACACTACAGCACTATGTAGTTATATTATGTGTCACAGACATTATTGAAGTTCATCTTCCCCAAAGGTGTATTTCACAATTAATGACATCAGCAGGACTACCAAAGTAGGGCATTTGTAATGTACTGTGAGCGAGTAACCTATAATGCATTGCTCCATACACAGACACTGAGACACACACATCACATCTGAAACTGGCATGGATGGAGATGGAACACTATCACTGTTCTAAATCTCACTACAGCAGTACACAGTTACAGAACGTGCTATGGCAATTACTGGGCTATCAATTTCCCAGAGGTGTACTTCTAGATGAGTGAGATCAGCAGCCTTGGAAAAGTAGTGTATTTGTATTGTATGTAGTGTGAGTAGCCTAAAAAGCATTACTCTCTACTCAATCAGAGACACACACACACAGTTGCCAGGGCTGGTGTTTGAACACTTACCTAACTAGTGTATCACACTACAGCAGTGCACAGTTGCAGGATGCGCCACAGCAATTACTGGGCTATCAATTTCCCAGAGGTGTACTTCTAGATGAGTGACATCAGCAGCCTTGGCAAAGTAGTTTATTTGTATTGTATGGCTTGTGAGTAGCCTAAAAAGCATGGCGCTCTACCCAGTCAGACACACACACACACACACGCACACACAGTTGCCAGGGCTGGGGTTCGAACACCTACCTAACTAAGTTATCACACTACAGCAGTACGCAGTTACAGAATGTGCCACAGCAGTTACTGGGTAATCAATTTCCCAGATGTGTACTTCTAGATGAGTGACATCAGCAGCCTTGGCAAAGTAGTGTATTTGTATTGTATGGAGTGTGAGTAGCCTAAAAAGCATGGCTCTCTCCCCAGTCAGACACACACATACACACACACACACACACACACACACACACACACACACACACACACACACACACACACATGCCAGGGCTGGGGTTCGAACACCTACCTAACTAGGTTATCACACTACAGCAGTGCGCAGTTACAGGATGTGCCACAGCAATTACTGGGTAATCAATTTTCCAGAGGTGTACTTCTAGATGAGTGACATCAGCAGCCTTGGCAGAGTAGTGTATTTGTATTGTATGGCATTTGAGTAGCCTAAAAGGCATTGCTCTCTACCCAGTCAGACACACACACACAGACAGTTGCCAGGGCTGGGGTTCAAACACCTACCTGACTAGTTTATTACACTACATGCAGTTACAGGACACGCCACAGCGATTACTGGGCTATTAATTTCCCAGAGGTGTACTTCTAGATGAGTGATATCAGCAGCCTTGGCAAAGTAGTGTATTTGTATTGTATGGAGTGTGAGTAGCCTAAACAGCATTGCTCTCTACCCAGTCAGACACACACAAACAGTTGCCTGGGCTGGGGTTCAAACACCTACCTGACTAGTTTATCACACTACAGCAGTACGCAGTAACGGGACATGTCACAGCAATTACTGGGCTATTAATTTCCCAGAGGTGTACTTCTAGATGAGTGACATCAGCAGCCTTGGCAAAGTAGTGCATTTGTATTGTATGGAGTGTGAGTAGCCTAAAAAGCATTGCTCTCTACCCAGTCAGACACACACACACACACACACACACACACACACACACACACACACACACACACACACACACACACACAGATTCACACATTTACTTGGGCTGAGGATCGAACACCTACCTAACTAGTTTATCATACTACAACAGTATGCAGTTACAGGACATGCCACTGCAAATATGGGGCTCTTATGTTCCAAGAGGTGCACTTCTAGGTGAGTGACATCAGCAGCCTTGCCAAAGTTGAATATATGTATTGCATGGAGTGTGAGTAACCTAACAAGCATTTCACTCTGCACAGTCAGAGGCAGACAGGCACACACACAAACACACACTCACACAATTGACAGGTCTGGGGTTAGTATTACTACCTAACTTCTCTGTCACTACAGCAGTACGTAGTTATGGGACACGCCATGCATTTTACTGAGCAATAGCTCTCCCAAAGGTGTAATTCACATTGGATGACCTCAGCAGGCTTTTCATACTACTGCTATTGGGAGGGCAGTCTGTGCATGAGCCATACCCCATTCATGTAGGGATTGACATGCCACATGCAGGCACACATGGGGTCATATGTCACAGGTCCATGTATAAAGCTACTAGATGGCTGCTTCCTTGTACAATCTTGTTGCACAGCTGGCACGTACACCACATAGTCTGTCATGCTGACAGGTACTAGTGGCTAGTATACACAGTGGGTTACATCTGCATCTCATGTGTTGGGGGGTCCTTAGGCTGTGTGCCAGTTGGGACAGGCCTACATGGCTCCTTGTGACAGTCACCCTCGTCCACACATCTATGCCCTTGTGCCTGTGGCTTATTATAGTGTGTTGTCCTTACATATTTGTCTGCATTCCTATCCACTGTGTGTGCAAGGCAGCAGTGGTGCATACTGACGTGTTCACACTGAGAATTGCAACTTCCAGATATGTCTGGTCCACTGGTGTTTGCAGACATGGCCTTCATGTGTTTAAGTGTTTGAGCATGCCCAGTATGACCTCTCAGTATGTTGTTGACTGATATTGCCTTCATTCCTCTAAGTGTGTGAGCATGCCCAGTAAGGCCATCTGTGTTGCATGTGTGGACCACGTCCAGGTTGTTTGTACTGCGGTGCTCACCTTTTGCTGTACACCAACAGGTAGCATACTGTGTCTGCAGGGTATCCATTGGTCATTTGTCATTAACTGTTGCTACATTTCTGCATAGTGGGGTAGGGGCACGTGACTGTTTCTACTGTTCTACACAGGAGTGGGGGGGCACACCTGACTGTTACTCTATGAGTAAGTTGGATGGGAGGGGCACACCTGACACTTGTAAACATTTGCTAGGACTGTACTGGTAAGTCAGGTACTCCATTTCAGTCTGTAGTCTTACCTATCCTGCTGGCTAGGGCTTACCAGTGTAGTACAGATCCTAGCTTTGTTTACCTACATATTAGTGTCTGACTTCCTAGCCGTCACAACATACATCCAACTGCCTGGCCTGCTGCAGTCTGTCTGTGTAGGCCTGGGGGAGGGCTTAACCATAGGGAACATTTGGAGGTCATAGTGCAGCATTTGTTTGTGTTTGTCTTCACCTGTCCTGCTGGCTGAGACTGTTGCTGGGTATGTGATCCTTCCTGACTGGTATGTGTAGCTCTTATGGACACCCCTGTCGGTCAGGCCATTTCCTGCAGTGGGTTTTGTCACCCTGTGTAGTACTGGCTACTATGGTGACTGCAGTATGCGTTACAGATCTCATGTTGCCACTATGGGTGTCTACTCTCTGCTGCCTTGACATCCGGCCACCCAGTTCCCTTGCATGTTCACATCCATACCATAGCTACAGGTAAAAACACATTCTACTCCATTTGACAATTGGTATATTGATTGACTTAAAGGGTGTGCTGGACTTGAGAATGGTGCTGGAGGGCTGCCTATGTCGCATGCACATAGTACACTCCCTATACATGGTTGGGCACATGTAGTGTCATGTTTGGCATACCTTCTACTGTCTGTGTGAGTCAGAGAGAGGTGTCATTCCCTGGGGCCCTACTGTGTTAGTGCATATGCTATGCATTGCCTCTTTGCCAAGGCCAGGGCATACTGGGCATGCCCCCTTCTGCCTACTAGAGCAGGCTCAGGTTGTTCCTCCTCTGAGTCACTCTGTACCTGTACAGGCCTTGGCATTGGTGGGGGGCTGTGTGGCCCTGCCCCATGCTGTTCCTGCTGTAGCTGTTTCTTCAGGATCATATTGTGTAGCATAGCACATACCATTACTATTTGGGTACATGTAGCTGGTGAATACTGCAGGGCTCCACAGGATGTGTCCAGACACCGTAACCATGACCTGAGCATCCCTAACACACATGTCATAGCTTCCTTTCAATTGCTACATTTTTATTATGTGTTACAGCTTGTCTCTTTGACAATGTGAACAGAAGCAAGCACACATCTTAAGAAATTGCAAGATTAACTTCAGTGTCTTGCTGAATAGGAAATGTAATCATGTCAAAAATATTGTAAAAACACATTTGAGTTTGTTAAACAATCATGCTCTATGTGTTTTTTATGTAGCAGAAGAACAGATTTCTAATAATCAAGCCCTAAAGAACAGGAGGCTAAAGAGAATTACTGATGATGCTTGTGAGTATGCACAAAATTATTTACATTTAAAAAAGAAACTTTAAGTAATAAATTAAGGTGTGTTCTATTTTTGTAACTATAAATTCTGAGATAATTCATACACAAAGATAGAAGTGTTTTTAATACATTATTGCAGTACAACCCATTTCTGACAGACATTTCAAATGTATTACCATTTATTTTGTTACACTAGTAAATGTTGTTCATATCAGTAGACTGCTAATATAAAAATCACCACCACTTAGCAGCAGTATACTGATTCATCACGTGTTTCCAGAACTATTTCATCATTTCCTTTATTTGAAAAAAAAAAGTTTTAATGAAAATGAAAAAAAAAAAACAAAACTTTTAATAAAGACTGCACTGATGTATTACATTATGACTGAATTTATCATCTAAGTTTCTCATTTGTCTTTATATCCCCCTCTTTTTCTCATTTTAATTATGCATTCTTTTGCCATTCTTTATTTTCTTTCTCTCCCATTTTTGTTCATTTTTCCATAGCTCCAGGATGCATAGGAGCAGCCCAACCATGTTCTGCCAAGGTCAGGGATTGTTTACCCTCTGCCTGTCCATGGGCATATTCACAGGGTTGTAGTAGTGGCATTGGTCCTGTACATACCCTGACACATGGAGACCCAGCAAACCTCACAGACCATGGGTTTCAGGACTTAGTTGAGGCTGTGGTGAAGCAGGTAATAGAAAGATGCCTTCAGCCAGTCTTCATCTGGTTGAAGACTAGCTGCCCTCATTGGTGCTGACCATGAGTCCCCTCAACATAAGGATTCTCTACTGCAATGCCATCAGGCAGAGCAAATGTTTGGGGTCCTGTGGGCTGGAGGTTCCTCCTGAGCTCAACTCTTCTTGATTCCCCTCCTTCCTAATTTTTTCTCCTACACCCTAACATACTCCCTACTCAAACTACCCCCTTACATAAAAAATTGAAAAACAAAGGGTCTATCCCTAATAAACACATAATACATGCTCCTCTCCCACCTCCTCTAGTACAACTCTCTTTATGTTTTCCTTCTGTGTTTCCCTCTTAGTTATGTCTCCCCTTTTTCAAATTTTCTTATCTTCCCATTTACACTCTTTAAAGAAACCAACAGGGTGTCCATATAAGGATACTAACCCCCCATTCCATTTTTAAAAGCTAATAAAAGTTGTGCTACATGCTGCTTGCCTTAAATACTTCAAGTGTGCTTGTTCATAGCCATGTTCATTCTCAATATCCGAAAACATATGAAAAGATATGAGCACTTATGTGTTCACACAGTACTTTGCACACACTTACAGATTAACTTCAGCTACTTTATGCTTTTTCCACAAGTGGGAATTTCCTTTAAACAGTTTTGCATGTATTTATTCAATGCGAATAACTTGCAGTTATTGAATGACATGGTGTCTTTCAGGAATAACTGCTATACAAGTACAAAGCTTGAGACTATGAATACCACCTCATTTTATTGCAGACTGTTATTAGAATATATGGGAAGCCTTAAAATGTAAAGTGTTCTACATTTATATTTGTCAGAGGACAAGAATTTGTATCTGCCAAGATGCATGCGGCAACTGAAATGCTCACAGGGATACCTTATGGGAAAGATACAGGGCCTAGGCAGTGTGTCCTACATGGACAGCATCAGGGCTATGTTACTATACCCATGCATGAGTCCCTTTGGGTTGTATATGGTGTGATCCCAGTTGTTCTAACAAGGGTTAATGTATGGTGGTCAACCATTGGATGGGTGGGGCCAATCTAGAACCAAGAAGGTTGTGTTGCTTCAGGCACCAAAGGAGAAATTGTCTGGGCTTGCAGTGGCCTCAAGGGTAGCTAGCCTACTGTTTAACTATAAACCTATAAGAAGATCTGAAACTCTATAATAGAGTTTTGAGACAGAGCAAGAAATGATTTTGCAGTAATGAAACTAAACTGTCAATGTTACTGTGAACCAAGAAAGTCTCCCTATTAGTGATCTGTTTTGTTTTTGTGTGTGTGTGTGTGTGTGTGTGTGTGTGTGTGTGTGTGTGTGTGTGTGTGTGTGTGTGTGTGTGTATGTGTGTGCATGCAAGTCTGTATATCTATCCATCTGTATGTTTTGATTTTACATTTGAAAGGACTAGTGTGAAGTTAAAGAAATGAGTTGTTTCTGAACTTTTGTTGTTGTTGAGAATTTGTACAGAATGAAGAATGTGTAGCATGTTTAAGATAAAACGTACAGAAAAGCAGTGACTACAAATGAGTTGGAAATCTGAAAAGAAAAATTATGATTAGAAAAGTATGATATTTTAGCCTAAACATTGGTGGAGATTATGATGTAATGTCTGCAGTAATCAAAGTATTGGTTTTGAAAGACAATAGCTAAAGCCATCATTTTGTGTACTACTTTTTATTCTGAATATCATGTAAATCAGAAATATCAGAAAGTGATTATATTTGAATATAAGTATAAAAACATATAAGATACATGTCCAGACAGATGATAGAGTGAATGTACTTTCTATTTTGATTATTGGACTTGTCAAAAGCATGGATCATGAAAATAATTCACAGTACAAATATGCACTTACAGTGCTCATTAGAATATGTTCAGTCTGATGTTTTACTGAAAAAGTAAAATTTATTTATTGGGTTGAGGTGTTTTAAGAGGAATTTCTCATATTCATATAGGACATGCAGAGTTACTAACAGTGTAACATCCAAAGGAAATTCCTGCTGTGGGCAGTGATAAATATTAGTTATACAATGCAAAGAAAGGGGTTGTGAATAAAGACAGATATTTACCTACTGAATGAGTTGATAGCAATATTCCTAATGTAAAGTCGTATAAAATCCATATTTTTATAGATCTAAAAAGACCTTAATAAAGTTCTAAAAGGTAGCATTTACCAGTTTGTATAAATTTAGAACTAGCAAGTCATGACATACACACATTTTTTTCTGTGCCTGATACAAACCAATGATTGTGGTAAAAGAGACTTGATGAGAAATACTCAAGGCTTTGTATTTATAATTTGCCAAAGTTATATACTGTTAAGATTTCCATTTGATATTCCATCAGTATCTGAAGTGTTTTGGTGAGCTGTTTCCCTGATAATCAAGTATATTAATGACATTTTAATATAACCTGGATACTAATATGGCTCAGACAAAAATGTAACATAATATGCAATTGTTGAGTTAGTGAAGAATCTAAGACAGAATAACACTGAGCAAAAGTAAGTGCAACATTTTCTTTACAGAGCTGAGGTATATGGGACAAACCTTAATATTTGAAAGTTTGAATCCAGTTACTGATAAAGGAAAAGGTACGGTGTCAGTGGATCTACCTGAAGACAAGCAAGTTCTCATGAGATTTCTTCGAATGATACAGCATCTTTCAAACTTCATACTGAACATATTAGATGTGAATTTTTTTTGTATTGGAAAATGACATTGAAAGCTAATGGAGTACAAAACTTAAAAATGTTGTGAAATGTTTGGTACCCAGACTCAAGAATTTTGATGTGAGCAAGCAAGTTATAATGTTGGTAAATGCCGGTTAGGATGGTTTCAATGTAGTGAAGATAAACCAATTCCATATGGTTCCAGTTCTGTTATGTAATGTCAGCAAATACATGATCAGATAGATAAATAAGTTATTAATCACAGAGTATGAATTAGGAAAATTCCAGGAATATATTTATGGAAAAACTAATCTGATGGAACCAGCCGTTATGCTATTTTGTATTATATTTAAAAAGATCTGTTGTTAGACATTATCAAGACCACAATGATTATTGCTGAAATTGCAGAACTATACAAAACTGTGAAGTATAAACTGAGAAAATAAATTCTTATAGCACAAATGTAGAGTTCCCTGCTATTTACCAGAGCAATGATAGGATATGGCTGGAAAAGAAATGTAAGTAAAATTAATAATTTGGTAGTTATCTGAGACTGAAAAAAGACTAAGGTATGTCATCAGTGTATGCAGCATGGTCATAACATGGTAATGCTTTGAGATATTCTATTACAAAGTTGGCCTGTGCAGAAGCCAATTGAAATGAAAGAAATCCAATCATACTTTCATTTAAGGAGGAAATCAGATGCATACATGGTCTGCTGTTTAAAGCAGGTGAAAAGAATAGTATTTATTAAGCAAAGGGAGGAAATGTTGGCAAAAAACACACGATTCAAATTTAGGAACTATGACATATGAAGAAAAAGGCTCATACTGTCTTACAAGGAAAGGAATGCCAGTGCAAACAAATAAGAGGTTCAAGTCTATTCAGTGTGCACTGCATATCATAAAAGTAATCAGTGAGAGAAAATTATTCCTTTCAGCAAAAATCTATGACTGGGACTGGGTGATGCAGGATTCACATATGGTTGGTGTGATTTGCTCTCAAGGGTGATAATCAGACAAATCTAACTTTGGGTAAATCCCAAGTTAACCACAGAAAAGAGTTGATTTTTCTTATTATACAGTGACATTACTTAAGAAAAATAGGCTTATATTTTATAAATAACGTCATTGTATAAAATGCAACTTTAATGATCTTCTGACATTTTCTGGTAGACTAATACACTGCTGTCTCTCCATTTTTTTCCATTTTTTTTAGTCTACTATGGAATCTTTTGTAGAAAGCCAAGTACTATATTTGTCTGGATTTTCCCAGATTGCAGAGATGTTTGCCGCATGTTTTTGGTCTGTTCCTGACAAAATCTGCCATTTTCTCATATATCATTGAGGAATGATGTCAGTAAATACAATTCATGTGTCTCTTTTGAGAGGTAAGAGTTTGTGAGTTATGACATGCAACTTCTTGTATGAATGATCTCAGCATTAAAACTGTGAGGTTTTTTTTTTCTTCTTTTTTTAAATATTATATTAATCTGCTCCACAGCACAGTTTGCTAGTGGGGAAAAGTTATCTTATATATATATATATATATATATATATATATATATATATATATATATATATATATATGGTTTCCTATGAAACCATTGAATTTACACTACATCGAGAATGACTACATCGAGACTAGACCATCGAAAGTACATAACAGCGAAAACAGAAATCGTCGACATTTAAAACATCGACTACATGGAAAGTGCAGAACATACAGGAGAGAAGTTATAAATAACTACAACCTCTTACAACTCATCCCCCACCTCCGACTCCTCCCTTTGTCACCACTCCACACCTCACACATAGCGCACACACCGGTCGCTTGTCGGTCATTCCTCTTGTCGTCTTCTTCCGTCTACCTGTCACCCTGTCGGTACTCGTACCTGTGTCGGTCGAGCGTCGGTGGTTAAACATACACAAGTGCTGTGACATTTCATTTCGGCTTTGGAAGTCGGCGATTTCCCGATGGTTTGCAATTTCAATATAAGTCGATCTTCTCATTTTCGATGTAGTGTAAATTTGATGGTTTCATAGGAAACCATATATATATATATATATATATATATATATATATATATATATATAAAGAGAGAGAGTTTAACATGTTAAATTCTATGCTAGCAGTTCTAAGAAAGTAAGCTAACTGAACCTCTTCTTGTGGGAGAATACTCAATTTACAATCAGCATGCAGACTGATTTGTCTAATCACCATGCACATTTTTGAATGCTAATGTTCTTTTATTGTATAATAATTAACACGACAGGGCCCATAGAATAAAGCTAGAACATATATTATTTCAGTTTCATAACTGTAAGTCCTAGAATGGATAGAATATTATTTAAAGTTTCTTGAGCTCATAAAATTAGGGATCAAGTTCAAAGTGAAAAGCATAGATAATAAAAATACTTAACATTTTCCTGAGTGCATTGTTGTACATGTATTGGGAAAGGAGATGCTCCTTTTCTGCATTTAACATAAAATTTAACTTTTAAAAAACACTGACATTACCAGAAACAATAATGTGCATTGCTCTCAACCAATCAGTGGCAAATTTCAACAGAATCAGGGACAAATGCAGAAGAAATCAGGGATAATCAGGGACACTTTTAAAATCTTGTACTATTAACTTGAGACATCAACAGAATAGAGAATATGAATTAATATACATTTTCTGGAGTAAAATTAGTTAAAAACTCAATTATTATCATTATTTATTAAGTGCAATTCACCACTTACCTCCAAAAGTCATCAATTTTAAGAGGGATTAAGAGGGACATAATTAAAATTTGAGTCAAAATCAGGGACTCCCTGAAAATCAGGGACAGTTGAGAGGTATGGTAATGTGCATGCCTCTTTTAAATAATACATTTATCAGTATGTACTTAGACCATTCTGAAAGCACTTATCAATTACTTCATTGCATAATTGCTACACAATTGTAAGCATTTGGTTATCTGCCAAAATGTTAATTAAATTAACAGTTTGACCGAAAACTAACTGCTTTACAATTGTTTAACAAACTAGTCCCCTGCTCTTTCATGTTGTGGGGGAGAGGAGGCTGGAGCTTTCCAACCAATGCCAGAAAGCTCAATTGCTTTCTGTGAGGTTACCAAAAGGCATCATTAAAGTTAGCTGAAAGTCTCTATAAAGAGAATGCAATGGCAGACATTTAATATTCAGCTCTTACCATTGGTGGCACTTTATAAAGTTAAATTTTATGTGAAGGGCATAAAAGGAGTTCTTGATTTTCCAATAAATTAATGATTACAAGTACAATGCAATCAGGAAAATAAGTATTTTTGAATTATCTGTGCTCAGTACTCTGAGTTGATCTTTAACTGATATTAGAAGTATTAGTATGACTGCAAAAGTTAAAGGTGTGTTTTCAAGACATGAAAGGCCAGATATAGTCATCTCAGGTAATGGTCCATAGTATGTCCATATAGAACTGAAGAGATTTTCATTTCAGAACAGTAGTTTTTAGCATGTGACTCTACTCTCAACTATCCACAGTTCAGTAGTCAAATCAACAGGACAGTTCAAATTATGAGAAACTTCATGAAGAAAGTTTATTGTGACACAGTGCCTGTTACATCAATATGCATGTAGTTTTGTTGGAATATCAGAATATTCCTTAACAGAGTACAGAAAAGAAGAATGCCTAGTTAACTTCAGCTTGAAATCTTGATTTCCGTATAAAAGTACAATGAAACACAACTTCTCCTATCATTAGAAGAGCAAGCTAACTACCAGAGGACCCATAGAGTGAGAGAGAGAGAGAGAGAGAGAGAGAGAGGCAGGAGCGTTCCAGATAAAAGCAAACAGAAGTGGTTATGAATCATGGTGAGCAATCAAGCAATTTTATTCATGCAGAGGTTGAAATGTTGCTAAAAAGAAATTGGAGGCAATTGTTAAAAATTAGTATATTCTATGGTGATTGTGTGAAATATAGTGGATAAGCAACAAAATGTTTATCTCAGCATCATTACAGACTATCATATGCATATTGATTTATTGCAGTTTATTAACACGAGAAGTACAAATCATAGCTGTTTCTAAGTGCTTCAAGTATGAAAGATTATTAAAAAAGCAAAGTACTCTGAAAGGAATAAGCACTGAAAAATGCGTACTGAATTTTGTTTCCATAAATGCTGTTATTTTGATAATAGAATGTTCTAGTTTGCATATAAAATAATCAAACTGAAAAATTATTGAAAATAGAAAATATTGTGTCAATGCATTTGAAAAATAATTATATTATATTAATTATTGCATTTTTTTACTATTTTTTTGTCCACTCCCAATTGTGTTTCTTCCTGTTGACCATCTGCTGCTTTCCATTCTTATTGTTTAT
Organism: Protopterus annectens; assembly: GCF_019279795.1. Lineage (NCBI taxonomy): Eukaryota > Metazoa > Chordata > Ceratodontiformes > Protopteridae > Protopterus > Protopterus annectens. The sequence goes on along the minus strand of NC_056734.1, from coordinate 748,745,355 downwards.
GACTTCAGTGTTCATTGTATTATCTCCCAGGAAATGGGCCATTTCAGCCATATGAGGGTTGGAAAGGGGTCAGTGAAACATGGAACAGAGCCTTTAGAAGCACCATATATGTCTTACTTTTTTGGATGTCCCTGTGATTGAAGCTGCTGACATTATGACCATTACCAAATGTAACATCACTTAACTTCAGCACTACCTTATAATGGCAAATTTAATGGCCACCAGGGAAGTGTAAAGTCATAGACAGAAGAGCCAGTCCATCCTCCTGGAATAGGTGAGCTGCTAAAATGCCATTCCTTCCCAGTAAACATTCCCCAGTTGCTCCAGCAAGTGACAAGCTAATCATGATCACATTTTCTTTATCACAATCAGGGCTTCATCCATCTCTGTGATGCATTTTTAAAAACAGAATGCCCAGAAATGCATTATGGGATGCACCAATGTATCTTTTAATTAAATTTCTATATCTATATATGCATAATTCTAACACACAACTTCAGCAGGAACGTTTGAATTTTGAAAGAGACATAAATAATAGATATGCATTAAGATTCTCAATGCCTCTAGCTTTTGTCAAAGCTTTGAGCAGCTATCACATAACATATAACATATAACAGCTATGTGTCTTGCAACTATTTTGCAATCTGAAATACAAGTTGATGGTACTGATTATATGCACTAAACATATATACCTTCTTCAGTCTGCCATTCTGTTGTGCCAAGTGTTACACTATATACCTGCAAAGCACACAACATTTTACAAGGACTGACACAGTATATGAAGATCCATGTGTCATTCTTAATATTTATATCTGTTCCGTAGCAGTTTATGCACATTAGCACCAGAGGATACATAGATCACTGTGTGCCATGACTTACTGCTACACCTCTGCCCTTTCTTCACATGCATTTTGACTCTACAGGGTTCAGTGCACCTTAATGATTTACTGAGCTTCTGCTGCTTGCTGACCATACATTTAAATATACAGCACACTGAGCACATGATTCTGTATATGGATCATACACATCTCAGAAGCATGATCAGGAAGCTCTTCATCTTGCCCCTGGGGTATAGTGCAAAGTATACATATGAATCTGAACACCCATGTATAAATACTACTCACAATGGCTTGGTTTATTTGGACTAATTGTTCTAAGATGTAGCATTTTACAATACAACAATATGACATGCTTTCATTTCTAGATGCAGCTGCTGAGTTTTACTCTAGCAGTAAATAATCTGTTCATATAACTGTGCAGATCAGAACACCAAGTCATTTGTTTTAAATATGGCATTCCAGAATGCACTATATTCTTTAAATTAGCTAGGACAGGTTTCCAAAGATGATATTAGATAACATTGTTTCACAAAGGGTACTATTTGGGAAGCAAAAATAAGAGAATTCAGAAGGAGGAATGGCTTAACAAAGAGAAAAATAATAAAAAGAGGTGAGTATCAGATTTAAGGAGTTCCTGCAGAGCCATGAGCTCTTTCACAGGTTATGTAGGTCATGTATTTTTGAAAATAGCATGTTGTGTGTCAAGGACGGACACAAGTTTGATTTAGGGTTGCAACTTTCCATCATGCCATTTCCAGACCAGCAAACCACACCCCCCCTGAATGATCTGACCACACCCCTTCCTGGTGGTAATGGTAACCCCACCCATTTATCAAACCACACCCAGAATCAACAATCTTGACTTCCACAATCCACATGTATGCAGCAACAAATGTGTGATGAATCAAGGAAAGTTATCTAAAGGGAACTTTTTTTAGGTTAGGTAGAACAAAGGCACACAAAATTGCATTGTGTGCTGTGTGGTATGTTATGTGAAATGTTTAGCTGTCCAGGTTTATACTTAGTTTTGTAAACTTTAGAGGCATAAGTGACCATAAAAGACAAGATATGAAAATGTACTTTGCATATTTAATTATACAGTGGTGACATGATGTATTGTGTGCCTCACAATTAAGTCATTATTATCACAAATTATTGCCGATTATTACTGCTCAGTGCTGACTGCTGCCATAGGTTTGGTGCCACCTTAACTAAGTACATACGTTATGTAAGACGATGCATAAAAAAAAGTTGCTGTAATTATTAAGACTAAATGCGAATTGCTATCTTAATGCTGTCAGGTACAAGCAGTCAAAAAATATTCAGTAGTGCAGAATGAAGGACTGTATGAACATTTGTGGAGATATTTACAGCTAATTTTCAACCAACATGTGCCAGTGGTGGTAGGTTGTTGATAGCAGGGATTCTGTCGAAAAAAAAATCATGGATCCAGCATATGTTAGGTCAGTAAGGCAGCGGTTCTATCAAAAGTGTTTTATTATGAGGTAGGTTAGCACTTTCGTGCCTTCAATGGCACTTCATCAGACATTTTAAAAACTAAAACCAATCCCATTTAAAACATCCTATAAATTACATCATCATCAGTCTGTCCAATAACAGCATTTCATCAATTACATATTAAAAACTGATATAACTCCTGTTCCAATCTATTAGCTGCTCCAATATGCCATAGGAAAAAAAAAAAAAATATATATATATATATATATATATATATATATATATATATATATATTCCAACCATCAAACTTAAAAAAATCATACAATATGGTGAACCATATTCATTATATAAAGCACATCTACAGGCAGATGGATGTAGGCAGAGTAGTCCAGTTTTTGGCCATGGTTAGTTTTGTGCTTCGTATATTTTATCTTTTGGCCATGGTTCATGAGCATAATAACTGTCCTGCAGGTATTTTGGGTTTATGGACTTGAAGAAGCTGTTGTTGTTCAGAATGCATAAGCCTAGTGGTGTTATAGAGGGTGAGTAGTGAGTTAATTGCAGGGCAGCCTTGTGGTTTATAAATAAGTTTATGAGTAACTGTGAGCTTGAAGAATTACAGGTAATGGGGAAGTTTGGGCCACTGTAATTTTTTAGGGCAATACAGTGGTGAGTAGAGTGGCGGGTGTTTGTAGCGAATTTAGCGATCTTATTGTAGCATATTTCTAATTTTGATTTCAGGGAAGACTGCAGACTGGTTAACAATGGTGCGCCATAGGTTAGAAAAAGCAAAAGGTACACTTGTGCAAGAGTTTGTTTAGATGGGATGGAGAGGAACTTACTGTGTCTATAGAGCAACCCTAGCTTCTTAACTGAGCACTTCACTCTATACCCCCCAAATTCCCCTCTTCCTTCTCTCCTGGCTAACCTTCATTACCTTCATATTTCTCTCTTGGTCACACTCTGCCAAGGTAACTAACACCTACTGCTAACCCTGTACAATTTTTCCTATCATCCTCCTAGACTCTTTCCTTAACTTCAAATGTTACTGAATTACTGATTTGAAGGAATTTGCAGGAGGTAGTCTACCAACTTGAATGCCTACCTCCTACGATTTAAGTAATTCAACCTTTTGTATATAAATCATTTTTCTCTCTTTGAATTCTATTTGTACTTCTAAAAATGTGATCTAAAGATGTAGGTTGACACAATGTTCTCTTGTATGTAACTCATTTTTAGCTTTGAATTTTATTTGTATGTCTAATTATTATGTCTTGTAACATTGTATTGTGGAGCTTTTCTCCCCGAGCCTCCACTGAAAATGGGCTCTTTGGCCCAGTGGACCTCCCCGGTTACCAAACTGGAATAAATAAATAAATAAATTATGGGTCTTAGTTATATTGTTTTGAATATGCAAATCAAATTTGAGGTTTTCATCAATTATTATTCCTAGCAATTTGATGTGGGTTACTAACTCAGTTTTTTTTGTAGAGTTGAGTGAGTATATGTTGAGGTGAGCTTTGTTTATACGGGATTGTTTCTTGGGTGTGAAAATCAAGAGTTTAGTTTGTTTGGGGGTTTAGAGAAAGATGATTAATGTGAAGCCATGTATCCACAGAGGAAAAAGCTGTCTGGGTATTTTGTTGAAGTATTTTTGCATTGGGTACAGAACAGACTATGGTAGAGTTGTCTGCATATTGGATGAGGGAGCCCTGTGACATAACCAGGTGGAGATTATTAATAAAAATATTAAATAGCAGAGGGCCTAAGACAGAACATTGGGGTATGCCTGTGGGGATAAAAAGATAGGGAGAAATGGAATTTTGCCATTTAACAGCATGCTCTCTGTTGGAGAGAGAACTTTTAAACCAATTAAAGGCCTGGGATGATAACCCTATGCTTGATAGCTGAGATAAGAGGTTAGAATGAGAGATGGTGTCAAATGATTTTGACAGATCTAAGAAAGGGGCAGACACAGTGTGTCCTGAATCCTTACCTTTGTTAACTATGTCTAGAAAGGAAATCAATGAAGTGGATGTGCTGTGACCTGGTCAGAAACCATGCTGTGTTGAGGAGAGGCTTTTGTTATTAAGGAGATAGTCTAAGAGATGTTTTTGCACACATTTTTCAAGAATTTTAGAGATAGGGGATAGTATAGTAATGAGACGAAAGTTGGAGATATCAGTTGAAGGGCCACGTTTATGAAGAGGAAGAATTATTGATTTTTTCCCCACAGACAAGGGACATAGGACTCTAGGATTGATCTATTAATCAGAATGCTAATGGGGTAGGCCACAGCATCAGCAGTGATTTTTAGAAACTTGGCTGGGATTTTATCAACTGAATTTGCACAGGGTTTTAATTTTGAAAGTAGTTTTTTTAATGAAAGAGGTGGGGATGGGAGAGAGGTTGAACTCAGGGTGGAAAGACTGTTGTGAGGAGTTAGGAGGTAGGGTATTAAAGCTTGGAGTAGCATGGTCTAAGATTTGTGAGGTATTAATTGAAGGAGTGAAATGTTATGAAGGGGAATGGGATGATACAGTGATGGGAACAGAAATATTTGGAAGAGTTAAAGAGAAGGTGGCAGTTATATTGGCAATGGTGTCTATAAGGTAGGCATTGAAAATGTTATTTGTTCAGGAGGCATGTCAGGGAGTGGATAGGGATTGGGTTTGGTGCCAAGGTTTAGAAGATCATTTATGGAAGACCAGCACATGTTGGGGTTATTTTTTCTATCTGCTTGCTAGTTGTAGAAATACTGCTGTTTGTCTTTAGAGATGAGCTTTTTAACTTGGTTTCAGAGCTGTTTATAATAAATGAGGTCTGATTTTTAGATCTAAGCCAGGTTTTCCAAACTTTATTTGTATGAGTCATAATGTCTTTGGTAGGTCTTGTTAAGCAAGGGGCATGATTACTTTTGATTTATTTGGTTCTGGAGGGAGCTAGACTCTCCAAGATATTTAGTAAGGTGTTATTGAAGTGAAGAAGAGCATCATCTAAAGGGAGAGTTTTAAGACTGTTCCAGTTAATGCATTTTAGGATGTTCTTGAATGTGAGGGGATTTTGAATTTTTTTGGACAATTTTAGTATTATGAACTTTATTAATGGAGGAAAAGGCACAGACAGCAAAAGCTGGGAGATGGTCACTAATAGAGATGGACCTGGTGCTTGAAGTTATGTATTTGGAGGAGTCAGAGACTAGAACCCAGTCTAAAATTTTGCCTTCATTGGTGTTGTCATTGTACTTGGTAGGGGTGGAGATAAGTTGGGTCAAGTGAAACAAATTTATGCTGGGGGATGATTGTATAGAGAAAATGGAAGCCCAATTAATATTCATGTTGCCAAGAATAATAGCTTCATTTCCTATGGTGAAGGAAATCCAGGAAAGGATATTTTCTAAAATTATTATGCTATTTCCTGGAGGGATATATATGACAATAATACAGAGTTTTTTAGAGCAGTTGATTTCCAGAAAGGAAACCAGAATTTCAGTGTTTTAGAATTGAGGGATAACATGTTTAAATGGAGAGATGCTTAAAGTATTGGGGTAGATGATTGCAACACCACCTCCTTTTTGTTAATCCTATCTACTCTAATTATATTGAAGATTGGTGGGAGAAACTCAGAGTCTTGTATAGAAGGTTTTAACTAGGTTTCTGTAGCAGCTAGGATATTAGCTTTTTATGAGAGAGCCAGGCTTGCAATTCAGAATTTCAATTTCAATTCAATTCAGTTTTGAAATCTGCAATTCCAAAAATGTATGCGCTGATACTGTGGGCAGCTATTTTTCCATAATGTTTTATTAGCTTTGTGAATTGCACTTTCAGAGGCTGTTCACCATAACACTAGTCTTCTCATTTGTGCTTCCAGTGTGTCCGCGATAACTGAATTGCTTTTATAGTAGTAAAGTTTTTATTCACCTCTCCCAGCTGCTACTGATTTTGTCCCTGAATGTTTTTCTCTGGTATTTCATATGGTATAAAAAGGGGAAGGTTACTTCCTCCAGCTGAAGGTGTCATGTTCTGTAACCCTTGCATTTTACTCTTCAGAAATGGAGAGGAGTACAGAGCTGCCATATTGATTGCAAATTATGTTTTAAAAACTGGCAACAGCACTCAACTGGTGCTAATTGCATATAACAGTGATGTAGTCAAAGGATCTGAGTAAACATGAGCTCTTGGAGGTAGATGATAGTATGGTGACTGCCATGATTTGTTGACTGTGACCCACCACCTTTTGGCTAAATTAAAGACATTCCTTAAAATCAAGAGATGCTAAATATGCTTGCATGGTACACGTTTCAGCTGTAAGCATACATAGGTTCTTAACGGTCCAGAATTTTGCAAAATATCTTCATGTTTTTGATCTGCTTTTCATAAAGTTTATTATCATTATTTGTTATATGTATTTTACTACCTGTTTATCTCAAAGCTAACAGTATTAGAAGAAGAGAGACAGAGTAAAAGTGTAAGCCATAGCTCTCAGCCAGTCAAGGACAAATCTAAATAGAATCAGGGGAAAATACAGAAATAATCAGTGACACTATTTTTAAGTATTAGTACTATTAACTTGAGCCATGGACTGAAAAAGAGAATGTGCATTAAATTAGACTTTCTGAACTAAAAGAAGTCTATAACTCTACTTATTGTCTTCATTTATTAGGTGTAATTCATCTTTTCCTTAAAAATCATAAATTTTAGTAAGGATTAAGAACAAGGAACAAAGCTAAAATATGAGTCAAAATCAGGGATAGCTGAGAAGAAGCATGCCTTGAGCTAAAATTCAGAACAGTTGAGTGACACGGACTTGACTGCTCCAGCACTCGAGGGGTTGCACAAGCAGTACGATACTGTCAGCAACATCTTCCCAGCTATACTCCTGACAACTGGTCAGTGACAAGAGCAAGCAGTTATCAGGAGAGCCGTGGTTTGGGTAGGATATGGAATCTTATTTGACTAGCTGAGCTGAGTGCAGAACCAGCTGTTTTAATAGTTCATGGCACTTTTGGAAAAGTGTTTGTACATAAACAACATGTTCAAAAAAAAAACTTAACAGTGTTGGGTGCAAACATATTGTGTCAAAGTATCTGAAAACACAAACATTTGGAATAGTAAGAGTCGAAAGCAACTCGCTAAAAATAATAAAACTGATAAGGAAACTTTCATCCTGATTTATAGTTTCCAGCTGTGGGCACAGCGGAGATTCAACAGACTCAAGAGTACTGCTAATGTTAATTTTTGCTTGCTTCAAAGATAAGTTTATGTCTTCAGGCAAATCATTGAGGGTTGAAATCATTAAAAAATGACAGACATTTGAGTTCAAGTCTCATACCCTTCATAAATGCATGCTGATGCAAAACTGTTACTCTAGCAATTTTCAAAGTTTATAATAGCAGTATTTAAAATCCCTGACCCCCATAATTTTTTACTTGGACCAGATGCCTTGCCTAAGAGGTGTGTGTCTGTAATGGAGTAGCACTAGCAGCGGTGCAAACTGAGTAAAGCTGATGTAAACATTTTCATCATCATCAAGGAGGACAAGGACTTGAGGTAAATATTTACAAAAAAATCACACTTAATGATTACTTTTTATTGGATTGGAAAGGTGCTGCTGCTTCTGGCTGCCAGTATACTGAAATTTGAAGCAAATTGTGGTGTGGAGTGACTGGACTGGGGCACTGGACAAGTAGTAGTAGGTTTATACCACAGACACTTCCCTTGTGTCCCAAAACTTTACTATCTAATCAACACTGTAAATTGCTCATTCTTCAAATTATTGGTTGCTCTTTCCATAAACTGTTGATCAGAGCACATTGAATTGCTTTTTTTATAGACACGTCCCTCTTGTGAGGTGCAGGATTTGATTTCAGCTTCGGAAGTCTCTGGAACTCAAGAATCTGAACTGAGCTGATTGGTTATCTTGCTCACAGCTGCAAGCTGATATTAACCAGTCAGATTCAAGAAAGGTAGGACTTGTGGGAGCAGCACGGAATTCTGTATTTACAGTGTAAAATCTGGACAACTGGACAAATCCCTTTATTTCCAGACAATCTGAAATAAAAAAATGAGCAGGTGGCAACCCTAGCTTGGTTAACACCAAAATGAGATAGGATGAAATGAAAAGAGATGGGTAAAGCCAATCTATAACCAAATCAGACAGGTTATTTTCAGCACAAAAGGGAAACTGACTACTCCTAAAATAACCTGTAAGGGTGGCTAGCTTAGTACATATCTATGAACCTATAAATAATGATAAGGTTTTCTTTCTACAATGGTATAACCTCATTTATAACCCTGTCAATGTAGTGTGAACGTGTGTGTGTGTGTGTGTGTGTGTGTGTGTGTGTGTGTGTGTGTGTGTGTGTGTGTGTGTGTGTGTGTGTGTGTGCGTGTGTGTGCGTGTGTGTGTGTGTGCGTGTGTGTGTGTCTGTGTGTGTGTGTCTGTGTGTGTGTGTATTTAGAGGGTATCAGCTCCCTGAAAATGCTGATGTCTTATATGTTCTGTGTCTAACTTTCTGTATCTGTTGTTCCAGATGGTCTCAGTCGTTTCAGTTATTTGTGTGTTTATCTTTTTTCTTTCTACTTCTTTGTGTGTTTCTGAAAACTGTAACAGATTTCGGCATTTCTGCAATACACCTTGTTATAGAAGACAGTGTCCTAGCTGATATTTCACTTCCTTATGGAATGTAACTATTAAGGAGCATGATACTTTCTAAAAACATAGGTTTAGCTCCTGTATAAGTACAAAGTCTAGTTACATAATCTGTAACTAAAAACAAACCACTCCTCTCCCCTTAAGCAAATAATCCTGTACTTTAAAATGTATCTAGATTATCAAAGAAGAAAACTGAAAAATATCTGTTTTTTTTTTTGCTCTTTTCCATTACGGGGTAGATAGAGGGTCACCCTTTCACCACAGATGTGCAGCCTAAAACTGATGCCTTCAGTAGCCCTCCAGCACTATTGCAGTTTACAAAAGCTAAATAAATGACAAAAGGTGTACTGTGATAGTATAATTCTGTTGATACCTCATGGTACAGATCATCTTTTAAAAATAACTTGAAAACAGCTCCAAATTACTAACATTTGCTATAAGTGTAAGCCCCCTTTAATTAAAAAAATACAGACATGTTCAATTTTCCAAGGTGGAAAACCATTAAACCTTATATTTATTATAATTATACCTTTAAAATTGCGCATCTTGGTAATTCCCTGTTAATACGATTAAAATGTACTGTATTTAGACATGCAGTATGACCTACTATATAAAGAAGCCCAAAATGGATCTTAAACACAGAAGAAATGTGTGCTTACTGGCAGTGTTCTAGAGTGGCACATTTTCTTTTTCTTCATTTGAAAAACATATCATGAGAAATTTGATTAAAGTTGATATTGATAGTCACAATTCATTGCATGAAATCACTCTAGAAGTAACCTTGCTAAAGAGACAATTCGCTTTTACTGTAACAGTCTCAATGGCTTATTTGATGTCTGCATTTCTTCTGACTTACTTTGGAGTTACCTTTCAAAGTGGACAGTGTGCCTGTAATGTGAGAGGTATAATGCCCCATGCTTACACCAGGAGAGGGGATATTATAATTGGTGGAATATTCCCGGTCCATAATAAATGTGTTTATTATAGAAACAGTTTTACTGAACCACCAAAGGAAATGACCTGTGAAAGGTAAGTAAAATTTTTTGCTCAAATGATCCTGACTTAACAGGAAATGATCTGTGAAAGGTAAGCAACATATCACTGTGAAATGATCTTAATGTAACAGGAAATGATCTGTGAAAGGTAAGTAGCATATTACTGCAAAATGATCTTAATGTAACAAGAAATGACCCGTGAAAGGGAAGTAACATTTTATACTAAAATGATGCTGACTCAACAGGAAATGATTTGTGAAAGGTAAGTTATGTTTTAGTCTAAAACAATCTTAACATAAGTTGGTCTGACTTAAAATCATGATGTGCTTTCTCTCAATGCTATTTTCTTATCAGAAAGAGATCACTTACCATAAACATTGAAATTTAACTTGGTAGTAATGAAATGCTTTATACATGTTTAGCACTGAAAGTGCTGGCATGGTTTAAGCAGATCAATTCTATCTGCAATTGCACATTTCAAAGCCTAATCTTTAAAATTCAAGTACCACACCAGCCAGCTAAAGATTAATTTACTTACACTTTTCACATATAGGGTCATTGTAGTAAATTGCATCACTTTCTTAAGTCTAGTGCAATAGAGCATATCTATACATAAAACTTCATATTTTGCTAATTTATTTTACAGATCGTTGAATGTTTAGGTGAGCTTGTCATGCAGACACCTTCAGCAGCACCTAGAAAGATATGCCATTTGATTGTTATATGCTTAGAAATGCTACAGGTCTAGTACAAGTTTTCCTTATTCCAGACAGTATGTTCCTTTGTAGAAAGCAATCCCTATATTACATTTCAGACAAAGAAGACTTAGCTGTTCTGTCTTTTCTGTCACATTTCTGCACTGCTAACCTTTTTCATAGCACTCCATGCTTTCTTTTATTAAGCTTACTTAATGGTTGATGACCAAAATAATGCAAAGATCTAATAACAATACATTTCAACTAATATGTGTACCAATATGATGAGTACAAAAATGTACGCACCCAAATAACAATTTGCAAGGAGGTTATAATTTTGTAATTCAATAATTGCAAAAAGAATTTGAAAGCGAGACACTGTGACGTAAGTGATAGTAAAATTAATTGCAAATAGGGCCATGTTCTGGAGAATAAAATGAAATAGAAGCACAAGGAATGAGTCACAGCAAACTTTGCTTTATTTTATTAATTTTACTTAATTTTTGATAATAGGGAACAGTCAGTGGCTAATGGAGGGGGGTGCAACAGGAGAGAAAAGCTATTAACATATCCAAATAGCTACCAACCAGATATGCAGAAGCTCCCTCCAAAACCACATCAGTATAATACACTTGCTAACACAAACTGGTTACCTTCCAGTCTTAGACCCACTCACATTCTTTGCTCTAACTCATTATGTACTCAGCATTTACTACTGTTTACTCCAACAAACCGACTTGGCCTGAACAATTTATAGCACATACTCATATCATAAAATAACAATTATGCAGTGTTAAGAAGCTCCAGCATTAACGGTAACTCTATTCAAAGAGACTTTTTATCTTCTGACCCATCTATAATCAGCTACCTAACAATTTGGAAATATCACAGACCAGATGACCTACAGAAAATCACCAGTCAAGAACCTCTGTGTAGAAAATGAATGGAAATACTTTTGTATCCCCAAAGTATATCCAATAATAATCTAAATACCAAAAGCCGTGTTCATGTTTTTTTTTCTTTTTTTGGCATAACAACATGCAATAGCATGAAAAGTGATCAGCATCTTCTGTGCCAACATTTTTTACATATTCAGGTCATAGTATCCTGTATTATTTTACATTATCTATGTTAATATGTGAAGTGCTTTGCCAAAATATTTTTTCTGTATTAACTTTATTGCCTATTTATTGCCTTTGCTCATGGCTGAACTCAGGATGCAGACAGAGTTTTCTTCAAATTCATCTGTTACTTTAAGAGTGTAGTGTAGCCTACCTGTATTATTAAGAAGAGGTCTGTTGACTGAACATTTGGTGATAACATAAAAAAAAGGCTGGGACAGCCCTAGCAGGGAGAACACATGTTCTACATGAAGAAAGGGACTGGTATTCTAGAGCAGTGACTCTTTGGCAGAATCAGCTACACTAAAGGAAGGGTTTGGAGAAGAACCTTATTTATTTTATTTTTATTTTACATTTGTTGACCGGGCTAGTCTGGCTGGATACATGTCCATTCTCCACTAAATACTAAGTACATTACATAAACAAATCATTACTTTAAAAAATATCAAAAATTGGAGTTATATCAACCTAATGACTAAAAGATCATTTCAAAAGAGAGACAAGTTTCCAATATGAAGTTTGTTGCAAGATAACAAATTGTACATAAAATGAATATACTTAAATCTATACAGTGAAAGGAAGAGAAATGAGAAAGGAAGAGATGAAAAGAGTGAAGAAGAACTAGCGTATGAGGAAACCTTGAAATCATTTCTTCCAGAGAAATCCAGAAAGATAGAGAGACATGCCAACAGACTATTTCCCAACAGTATAAGGCCAAGTGAAAGGCATTTGTTAAACATTTGCTTAACCACAAGGTTTACTTTGCTTGGAAGAATCTGCCTTACTTGTGCTTATTAAACAAAACTGATCCCTGTCCATATTCAAGCATAACTTGGATCTATGGATGGGTAATAGAAAATTTCCACCAGGACTGCCCCCTGTACTACTAATGGACCGAGGCAGCTCCTAATTGCTTTATCCCATGCATGAGCCCTCCCCCCCAATTATCTCTTTTATAAAGACTGGTAGTCTCAGCTATATTAGTTATCCATGCTGATGGATTTTAGCAGGCATTTCTAGCACCAGTTATGCAAATGCAAGTTCATTAAAAGAGAGAGAGAGAGAGAGAGGGGCAGAGTTTGTGGTGTGCTGGGACTTTTTTTATTGTTGTCATTCACAAATGTGTGGATTCATGTACCAAGGCTAAGACAGTGGAAAAGTTACTACACAGCATAGTGGCTACAGTGGAAAGGATGGTTGCTCTAGCTGTCAATGGCTACCCCAAGAAGAGCACTGCCATTAAAACTACTTACCTGGGAGGAACACCTTGATGCATATCTTAGCATGTGTGAGTGGTATGCCTTCCAGGAGGGCTGCCTCGGGTAGGATCTCATCAGACCAGTTAACTGGTGAATCATAAAGAGCTTTCATGGAAATGGAGGGAATAGATTGTCAGGATGATGATAAAGTCAGAAAGGTTTCACTGCCTGAGCTGGTGTTATCTCAGAGACATAAACTCAAAAGTTTTACACTTGGACATTTTGTCACAGTAAAACTATAAAGGTTACAGTTCCCTGATTTAAAGAATATGATTACTTTTTGGTTAGATTCACATGATACAGCTAAAAGGATAGACCCAATAGCAACTGATCAAATTTTCAATTGTTCTAAGAAAGTGTCTGAATCAAAGAAATCCTAAAAAGTTTGTTATGCCATTAAATTGCGTATAGAACTGGACAGTCAATACCCGTAGTAAAATCTGGGACAAATGTTGGTAAAAAAGAAAAAGTAACAGAGGTAAAAATACTCTGTTTTAAATGTGGTAGAAAGCCATTTGGCTAGATTTATTTATGTATTTATTATATTTGCATATTGTCTACTGGATTATCCTTACTGGGCCAAGGCACATTTTCAGAGTGGACCTGGCAACCAGGAGTAAAGGAAAAAACTAATTAGGCAAGAACATAGCATCAAAATATAACACATTTAAATAAAAAATTAGCATCAGTACTAATTAAAACTAGGTTAAGAAAGAAAGTGACATCAAAATAAACAAAATAATCAAGAACAAATCAACAAAAATGATTAGTACAGTTATATGAGACTGCCTACCATCAAACTTAAAAGTAAGCAAATATCCATGCTAAAGATTTCTGCAGTGTCAAACAGTGTTGATGTTGACACATTTGTATATTTGAAGAGTGGAGGGTAAGATTTAGGATTAAGTGCAATCGTAATTTAGTTAAACTGATATAGTGTGTGGAGAGCATAGTGGCAAAACTGGAAATAAGATGTGAAAGAATGCATTTGTTTGCTTATACTCAGTTGCATTTATAGCGGCTAGTTGTTTTATTAAGGAGCACCTTATAATTGTTCTTGAATATTGAGTAGTCTGTGATTTGTCTAGTTTCAAGTGACAATGAAGTGAATTAATAAAGGTTACCGTGACTTGTACAAGCCATGGTAATCTTTTTTTTTAATTCAAAGACAGCCCTAACATGGTGATATACAGCATATCTCATATATCTCTCAACCTCTTAATGCAGAAATCTGGACAAAGCCTAAAATAATGGTGGTACACAGACCCAAAAATAGGGACAGATTTTAAAAATTGTTCTTATAAACTTGGAAAGTTGCTAAAATAACATGATTTGTGTTAGCATGCATTTTCTGAAGAATATAAAGTCTGAACATTTTAAATATATAACATTATTTAGTGACTTTAGTTCTCACTGATTTGCCAGAAAACCAGAAATTTTATGAGGAACAGACCAAAAATATGAGCAAAAATCTGAATAATTGAGAGGTATGTTATACAGTGATCTAGCACAAAGATGTGCAGCAACATGTAGCGAGGGCTCTGCCGCCATGATGACTGCTAATGGGACAATACTGAGGTGAGGCGTATGCTAACTATCCATGTGCTACCTCTAGCACAAAGATGTGCAGCGACATGTAGCAAGGGCTCTGCAGCCATGTTGAATGCTAATGGGGCAATGCTGAAGTGAGGCATATGCTAGCTATCCATGTGTTACCTCTAGAACAAAGATGTACAGCAACATGTAGCAATGACTCTGCAGCCATGTTAAATGTTAATGGGGCAATGCTGAGGTGAGGCATATGCTAATTACCCATGTGCTACCTCTAGTACAAAGATGTGCAGCTACATGTAGTGAATGCTCTGCAGCCATGTTGAATGCTAATGGGACAATGTTGAGGTGAGGCATATTCTAATTAACCATATGCTAACTCTTCCTGGACTGCTTCCAAGAAAGCATATATGTGTCAAAGCAATTTAGTAAATCACTCACATGTATAGATTAGCATGACAACCTCCCACCATATTGCTGTAGTGAACATGGCCAAAAGGCTGTGCTTATCTACCATTGTTTAAAGTAGTACAGGGATTGGAGGTGTGGGGGAACCACAAGCCACCAGGGACACTACACTTGAGCCATAATGGCAGTTAAGGTACTACTGTGATTGGGGGAGCACTAAACACCAGGGAGTACTTTAAACTGTTGTGCTTTCAAGACAATTAAATTAGTACAAGGATTTAGAGTGCGGGAATCACTGGACACCAAGAAGTACTCAAAAATGTTATGCCTTAATGGGGCTTAAACTAGCACAGGGATCAGAGGATGGGAGTAACCACTAGGTAGAGGTAGGGCAGACAACTCAGGGATAGGTACAGTGACTCTGTTGTGTGTGTGTGCGTGTGTGTGTGTGTGTGTGTGTGTGTGTGTGTGTGTGTGTGTGTGTGTGTGTGTGTGTGTGTGTGTGTGTGTGTGTGTGTGTGTGTGTGTGTGTGTGCTTGTGTTTGAATGTGTACTTGTATGTGTGGGAGAGTGATGGGCGGGGGGGGTGCCTATGTCTACTCAATGCAGACACAGCAGTTAACTACCAAGACACGCAGATCAGCAATGACCTGTGTGTTGTGGTAGCAGCTGCAAATTCTGACACATGCAAGTTAGCTGATGATGATGTCTTTCCTCATCATGGCTAACATTTCTCTGAGTCACAAAATACAACATCATGGGAGCAGGTCTTTTCAACACTAGGCCCTATCATGAATTTGCAGGAATGAGTTCAAGATAATAAGTAAATAGAAACTGCTCTGTCACCTATGACAGAGGTGGTTTTAGACATCTCTAGGAGGTCCTTATTAGTGATCCAGACTTTTTGCTTGGTTTATACTGTCTAAGTAAGTGGCTTAGAGTTGACATTTGCTGCTGTATATGAATAAAGGATGAAAATATAATAGATGTGTTTTAGTTTATTAAAGAAAAACATCCATATTAGATTTTTCAGGACCCCGCAGTTTTGGGGTTCTGTTAGCATTTTTATAGTAGGTAGATTTTAGTTTTCTATGCACTGATTTGCTTAGATTACCAGTAGCAGAAAAAACATAAAATAGTTTAGGGAGTAATATTTTGTGTGCTAAGGTTGTTTTAGTGGAGTACCATAAAGAGTGATTGATTCTGTACGGTGCAACCAAATATTTGTGTATGTTTTGAGCTATGGCATTGGCATGTGGCATGCTGGACAGATTGCTGCTGATAGTGGCTCAAAAGTACTTATTGTGATCTACAACTTGAATGTCTGTGATACTTATTTTAGTGGTGGGGAAGAAATAGAGTGACTGTTTCCTAAGATCATGATTTTGGTCTTGTTTTCATTTATGAAAATTTATGTATCATTTAAGAAATCAGTAGTGGGTTTATTTGAGAGTTGCATAATGAATATAGCTGCAGTGTTACTGGGGTATTGCACTGGATTCTCAAGTCATCAGTGTATTGCAGAAGTTTGAGGTTAATCTGGTTTAATTTAAATGTACTGTTAGTAAAACTATTACTCTTATTGAGTATACTGTCCCCTTTGCCATGTATCTGTTCAGACACATGCAACAAATGGAATACCCCAAAGATACCTTACTGAACTGATACAAGGAAAAACAACAATATGGCGTACATGGACTGCTTTAAAGCCCTGTCTGCATCCTATCTGTTGGTATCCTACAGAGTGCTAAGAGCTGACCTGGGTCTAGTATACAAGGCATCCTCTGACCCAATTCCAATGGCCCTACTGCACATCAGAATGTCAAATGGCATCAGAAATACTTACTTTGGGGGTTCACACCTCTTCTGCAAAATCAACAGAAGGGTTTGGAGAGACAGATATACATCGCAGAAATACCACTGCTCTGGAACAGACTCTCTGTCCACATAAAAGCACTCATTCCTGTCCATATTCAAGCACAACTTGGATCTATGGATGAGTAATAGAAAAGTTGCAAAAGAACTTGCCCTCTGTACTACTAATGGACAGACACAGCTCATAAATGGTTTATCCCATAGATGGGTCCCACCAATTATCTCTGGTATGATCCCAGTTATTATCATTAGAAGTAATATATAATTATCAGCCATGGGATGGGTAAGGCCAGTCTAAACGCAAATGCAATAAGCTATTTTGAAGTCAAAAGGGAACTTGGCCAGGCTTAAAAAGGCCCACAGGGCAGTTACTCTAGTACTTACCTCTGAGCCTATATAACTTATGAACCTATGAACCTATCTGGCTATTTACTGGCTCTATTGCTTGCCTGAAGTTGGGCTGAAGGAAAAGGTCTTACTCTGTGGTATGTCACCTTAGACAAATTACTTGTTATTATTTATTTTTTTCTTTATGACTTCCAACTACCTTTAATGAGTTACGTCATTACATTATCAACTGGGTTTTGCTTCCAGTTTTCCATGAAACATGTTTTCACTTCATTAATTTTGTTAGATCAGGGGTTATCCAGGGACACATTTTTCCTCTAACTCTGCTTTGTATTAAGGGAAATAATTTATTTATTTATTTTATTTTATTTTACATTTGTTGACCGGGTATGTCCAGCTGAGCTAAAGATCCCTTTTTCAGTGGAGGCCCGGGGAGAAAAGCTCCATGTATTAAACAATTATCAGATAACAAAACAGTTAATTAAAAAGATAATACATAATTCCTAAAATGCATCAAGGAAAAAAGTTTGAAGTGAGTTCAATGAGAATTATAAATAAATTATGACATTACATACATTACAGATCAATTTTAAAAACTGTAGTTGAGGATTACATGGATCATTGAATGATTACATAAAGGCGTTAGCAGTGTAAATTAAGAAGACAATTTAAGGATTATATTAGTAGAGGGAGAGAGTGAGATTGTGAGAGGAAAAGAGGAGAGCAGGATGTGAGTTTTGTATTTGAGAAAGAGTACTGGTGAAGCAGACTAGTGTTACATTTGGAGTGGTTTCAACATAAAGAGTTGACCAATCAATTACTTTTACTAGGGGACTCTTGTTCAGATTCAGAGATTACTGTATTTCCATTATTATAAGGGCTTTTTGATATTTTGTAGGATGAATATGAGATGATAAGCATAATAGTTACTGAAGTTATTGGAAGTCTTTTCCTTGTAAACATCTGTGTGTTTTATTAGTTTTGAGATCCAGAGTTGTGCCATCTGCAGGGAGTTTCATTTTCCTAGTTGTTTGGTTTAGGTCCAGCTGTAGAAACTATTTATCCAGCTGAGTGGCTTTTGAGTTTGAACCATTAATATTTAAGTCACCTAGTATAATTAGATGATCTTTGGAGTCAGAAGGGAAGATTTGCTTAATGACATACTCCATTGTTGAGATTGAGGGGTAGTGTATTTAGGTAGAGATAAAGTTAAGGTGGGTATGGTTTCCTATTAAGGGAGTGAGGTGATTCCAGTTAGGGCTTCTGTTATCTGCTGTTTAATTTGCTGATGTTACTATCAATGTCAACGTTGTTCTTAAACTGTTGCAATCTAGCTATTGAAAATATTTTTAAGTCAGTTCACATGACAATATCATAATCGATGAATGACAGTCTTCTAAAAATCCTATGAAGCATTCTAGAAAATCGATTAAATTTTGACTTGCACTTCAAAAGACTTTTTTGCTAAAGGCAACATGAAACTTGAAGAACTATAGAAGGCAATAACATTGACATGACTATTGCAAGCTTATTCACTGCCCTTTATAATATATTTAATCTTCTTACTAGCACCTCATATTTGCTGCATAAATCTGATGAAGCATGCAGCAGAAAATCAACATTTTCTGCATTTCACCATAGCAAAACACATAATTATCACTTCCTTTGTCTGTCTAGCTTACAGAAAATCAATTATCATCTTGCTGTCTCAAATTCTGCTTAGTTCATAAATCATTCACATCAATCAAATGCCCCTGCTAGCCCCAAACCATATAGAAACTGTTGTATGCATTGACAAACAAGAGAGCAAACTACCATTCAATGTAAGATCAAATCTCCGTAAGAGTAATTCAAAACTTCATCAAGAGACTCCATAATGCACACCTGGCTATGCAACTTATGAGTCTTGCTGCTTTTTTTGTAGACATTTATTCTTTCTTATTCTGTTCTCCCTGAAAAAAAATAATAATCCTCAAAAATTTACAGACACACTAAGCCATATATCTGTCTGAACTAGCCTCTACGATACTTTAACTTACCAATGGGTAATTGTGCTGAACTGTATGATATGGGATGCATGCATGTATATAATATGCATTGTTTATGCAGTAAAATGTATAGTTTTATTTACTGTCAAATGAATTTGTGATTTGTAGCATTGTCCATATTAAAAACTATTAATGTTACTTTTCATCAAAACTGTATTAAAACCTCGGCCATTAGAAATGCATATTCTTGTAATCTGCTTATTTACTGTATTTATATGGAGACTTCAAGTCTAGGACTCCACCTAAAATGGGTTTCCTCCGCTGAACATTCTTTGTAGACATATATATAAACATGAGTAAAATGAATGAACAACAAAAAATAAACACACACTACACACAATAAGAAATAAAACTATTTTCTGAAACTAATTTTATTTCCAATATATAAGTATAATAATGTTGTAGCTTCTTGTTATAAATGACTTCCCAAAGGATACAGTAATGTATTTTTGACATTTAGTTTCAGTACATGATTTTTGGTACCAGTTTGTTTGAGACAAACTTTCCTGCAGGATGGCTAAATCATGTCGACTAAATTAAATTAAATTTTTCTAAGTTATTTAAAACCATGGCATAATTCTTTTAATGATGACACTTCTGTGTTTTCCAAACATTTCATCTAAAATAAAAATCATTTGAAAAACATTTTTAAAATGTTATTGTTAATTGTAGCAGTGAATCCTAAAATATAATAAATGAGGAAAGTTGCAAAAACAAATATTTTATTTATGGATATTTAAAGATATAATTAATATATATAAGTATATTGTTTAAATATATAGATTTTATAGGATTATATATCATATACTGCAGATAGTTAGCTCTCATTAAGACCACTTTATTATTTATGAAAGGAATTTGTGTTACTACAATTTTGAATATATTGTTTTCACACAAACCAACACATACATCTTTATGCATAAAATTATATGACTAATACAGCTAATGTATGCATAAAATTATATGAGTCATATAGCTAATGAACTACCATGTTAAATGCAAATTTAAATATATAGATTTCAGTATCAGAGAAATAGTAATAACTCCACTCTCGCAAGACAGGTAACATGTACTTTTCTAGTTTTATAAATGATAAAATAGTATCTGTGCTAGATTGTGTTTCTTCAGCTTGTATTATTTTACTATGCACCAAGTCATAGTTACACATTTTGTCAATGTATTTTCTTTAAAGGAAGAAACATGTGAATCAAAAATGATAGAAAAATCATTATCAGGCACATTGCTCATTGTTATCACTCCAATTGCAGTATAACATATCATTTCAGCTATCTTTTATTTTAATAAATTATTTTATAGTATACCATGTGCCTTGAAAGATAAAAGAGTGTTTTGCAATTTTGCTCAATGTGGTACAGTACAAATAAATAAACATCAAGTAAGAAAATAAGCAAATTATAATGTCTGGGGGAATCTACAGTTAACCTTAAAAAACATTTAAATGTAGGACAGTTATGTAACATACAGAAAACATATCCACACTATGTTGCCAGTTACAATTGCTTCCATAAAAATAACCCCCCAATAATGATTAAATAAACCTTTTAGAATGACAAAAAAATACTAATACATACCTCAAACCTCATAATATACCTTAACTTAACAGTAGCTTGATAACTTCTTTCCCACCAGTGTGTATTCACCCACCAACACACTATTTTCCTTTGTGTCTGTAGTCACTCAGAATCTGTAATATAAGGTTTAAGCATTAATTTCACTGAATTGTCTCAGAACAAGATCAACATCACTGACCATGGCATTGGAGGATGTATTCATACTCATAACTTACCATTTAAGATAATGAAAGAATTCTAGAGGTTCAAAATCCTAGGATCTGTGAATCTTCAGAATCTCAAAGATCCATAAATTTGTGGTCAACCCAACTTAAGATCAGAACAGGTTGCAAAATTTGTTGACTTTAAATTAAAATGTTTAATTAAGGGGATAAACACCTCCTCAAGCACTCTTGGCATTTTCTACATACCATTGCTGGCACATTTTTACCAGAAAATTTGCTTGTTACAATCAACATTAAAGATTTGTTTTTGGTTATTCCCCACAAAGAAAAGTTTGGAGTGATATTTTTGGAGCTATGATATCAGGTATCCACTTGGACCATTCTGAGATTTGTTTTGTACACCACTGTATAGAGATAGTCCTTATGAATAATTTTGTTTACTACAAAGGGACTTTTTTTAACCAGCACAGAAGTATTGCAATGGGGGCAGCTTCAGCCCCTGTTTTTGCCAATATGATTCTTTGCTATTGGGAAACTACAAAAGTTTTAATTCCACTATCTTTTATAAGGTTGTGACATACTTGAGGTACCTGGATGACATATTTATTATATGGAAGGGTACTACTGATGAGTTGAGACATTTTGTTGATTTTTAAATCACTCTACTAGTTTCTTAAGTTTTACATGGCAATGCAGTGACAATTCTATTAACTTTTTGGATATTACTGTTTACAAAAACCTGATGTGTGGTAGATATGAGTCCAATCTATATAGAAAG
Source organism: Protopterus annectens (assembly GCF_019279795.1). Classification (NCBI taxonomy): domain Eukaryota; kingdom Metazoa; phylum Chordata; order Ceratodontiformes; family Protopteridae; genus Protopterus; species Protopterus annectens. Next base: position 748,723,569 of record NC_056734.1, on the reverse strand, counting down.
GACAATTTTCCATTTCCTATTTGCATTTTGACAGTCAACATCCCTTTTGGCAAAAAAAAAAAGGAATTTGGTTAAGGGACAGCTTATTAGACTAAGTAGATACATTTCTGAGGACTGCATTGTCAATCAGGAGGCTGTCAAGCTTTACAGTCTGTTTAAAGATCGTGGATATCCACTGAATCTATTGGAAGGCCTGATGAAATGAATCACTGGGACTAGACATACTAATTGCAGCCCATTGTTGTCTTTCTCAAATAGTTTGGCTAACAAAATTAGTAACATGACAACTGATTCATTACAGGTTTTTGTTATTCCATTTAACAATTGTTTTTTTCTCTTAAAATGTTATTGCCAGCCACTAGAGAACTGTACTAGGGGCCTTTGGGTTGCTTAACCAGTTAGGGGAGCATCTGAAGTTTGAATAAAAGAATTGTAAAACACTTGAAGGCAATTTTGGAAAACAATAATGACATACCTGGTAGTTCTAATAGAAAATTGGGTATAAAATGTTGTGGTGCCTGTAAGCAGTGTAGGTTTATACTGCAGGACATACATTTAATTGTCCCTGGCTTTTCTTGTATTATCTCAATTAAAGGGAGTTTTAATTGTAACACAAAAGGGGTGGTGTATATTGCCCTATGTTCCTCTTGCACTGCAGTTTACATTGGCAAGATGGCAGGGCCACTTAAAACCAGGAATTATCAGCATAATTATGCAATTAGTAAGGTGAGCAGTGTAAACACCTTGTAAAGACATTCAATCCAATGCAGGGACTTTGAAAAGTTTGCTTTCCGTGTTCTGGAGAAAGTTACCAACTCTTCCAAGAGGGGTGACTGGGAACTCATATTAGAGCAGGGGGAATTATATTGGCAGTTACTGCTCAATGCATGCACCCCCCAGGCATTAAGGATATAATTTAGATTAAGCCCACCCTGAATATTAAAGCTGCCAAGATATGAAGCTTTTATTTATTTATTTTATTTTTTTATTTTATGTGATTTTAATGCTTCTATATTAAATATTTTGTCACTGACATATATTTTGTATCTTTATGTATTTTTACACATGGTATTTCTTTAAGATGATATAGGGGTTGACACCTTTAAGGTTATTTAAAAGAAGGAAATTAATGTTCAAACCTTGTATTAAAGATTGAGTGACTATTGGTACAGTGTTTTTTTTTCATTTTTTATTGTTCTGTTTGGACACTGAGTAGTTTACTGGTTACTTTTTCTTTGTATCTATTATACCCTACTGCACATTGTATGTGAATATATTTATTTGTATAATAATGCCAATGAATGGTTACTCTGAAGTAATTGTTCTCTTTACCCTCCCCGGGATTCAGTAAACAAAAATCCCATGTCAGAATAGAGGCATGGCCCAAACCCAGAGTTCGGAACCTGTGCAATTCAGTAAACCAGGCTGGGGGCATGCACGAGCCTGGCTGCATTATTCTGGCATGGACATCACTGAATAATGCTAATTACCTCATTTGCTGATGAAAACCATGAAAATGAGGTAAATTAGTGATTCAGTAAGCAGGCAGGCATCCATGTGTCAGTTGCAAAAATGTATTCGGTTACTAACTTTGTACATTTCTGCAAAAATCAAAACGGGGGTAAGACAGCTCAAAGTAAAGCATGTATTATAATCATTATGCATGCCAATGGCCAAAAATATGGCCATTGGCATGGAAAAGAGATGCAAAATTATAAAAATCAAAGTTTATTTTTTTGGCCGATTTTGGCCGTTTAAGCATAGGGCAGTGGCGCACAAATGGGATTGTGCCAAAAATTAAATAAAATGTGAAAAGACAATTGTAAGGGAAATCTGCATTTTGCCATTATAGTCTATAGCATGCAGAATCAAAACAATAACAGGTAACACTGGTTGCTAAGGAGGAAGGCTGTGGTATACAGGTGTAACCAGGGACTAAGGCAGTGGGGTATGCAAATGGGCAAATTTTACTGAATCACTAAATGGGAGACCATTCTTTGGCTGCACCTAACCATGTAGGAGGCATAATTCTGCAGTGTAAGCAGGAGGAGCATCTGACATGAAAAGAGGTGTTTCATCCTTGGTGTAAGCACATTGGAGCTCCGTGGCTCCCATCTGAGCTTAGCTAAGCACCACTAATCAAGGGGGTGTATCCAAGGCTGTATTGACTTATTCCATGAAATGAAGAGTGTGTTCCTGTCCAGAGTAGGGCCATTTCTACTGTAAAGTATTTATGGTAGCTAAATGTGTTTGAGCGGTGCACACCAGGTGTAAAAAAAAAAAAAAAAAACAGAAATTTGCACAGCGCGCCTCTAAAAGGGGTGGAAATGGGAAGGAAAAAAAAGGGAAATAGAAGAAAAAAAGAAATCAAGTACAAATAAAATAGCAAGCAGGTGGAATGTATTATAGTCCACCAATCATACAGGCAGCATCTGCAGCACAACAGTATAAAGTATGCAAACACCTTTCAGTCTGTTTTTCCCACAAACTCTGCACCATTGGTGTACACACTTGGGGAATTTTAAGAGACAAAATGTTAGGGGCTGCTGTCGCTTTGATACATCTGTATTTGCTGGAGGCTGATGGTGGTGAGGAAGATAATGCTGGCAACCACCCCCGACTGAGGAGAAGGAGAAGAGTGTTCAGACTCAGGGTAACCTACCAGGGGCTACATGATCTGGAGATAGAGTGCTACAGGGTGGACAGGGACATACTTCATTAACTCTGTGAACTGTGCCGGCCTCATCTCAGACCCAGAGCCAACAGAGGGGAACCCATCCCAGAGGATACCAAGGTATGTGTAGCCTTAAGAATACTACCTACAGGTACTTTCCAAAGAACTACTGGGGACATCATGGAGGTCTCACAGGCATCTGCATCCAGGGTACTTCACCAGTTCCTAGATGCCATGCTACCACATGCCGGTGAACACATTTACTTCCCCAGCACCCGTGAGGAGTGGACCAGCAATATGCACCTCTTCCACCATATAGCCAACTAGCCAGAGGTAGTGGGTGCCATAAACTGTCCCCACATCCACAGCAAAACAACACCCAGTTAGCAGGGTAGGGTCTACATAAATTGCAAGGGCTTCCACTCCATCAACTGCCAGGTCATGTGCAATGCCCAGGGCATTATCATGAATGTGTGTGCTGGCAGCCCTGGAAGCTATCATGACTCCCACATCTGGCATTCCTCACAGCTGTGTCAGGGATTTGCCAAGGGGGACATCCCATATGGCCATCTGGTGGAGGATGCTGGCTATGCACTGGAGCTCTGGATGATGACACCCATCAAAAATGCCCACACACCCACCCACTCAAGAACACCATAATGAAGCACACGCGCAAACCAGGATCATTATAGAGCATGTGTTTGGGATGCTCAAGTCATGGTTCCACTGCCATGACATATCTGGTGGAGCCTTGCAGTACTCTCCAGCCACATGTGCACACATGTTCATAGTAAGTGCCATGCTACACACTATGATCCTGTGGAAACAGCTACAGTAGAAATAGCACAGGGAAGGGCCATTCAGCCCCCCCACCATTGCCAAGGTCCCTTCAGACACAGAGGGACTCGGAGGAGGAACCGCCTGAGCTAGCTCCTGTAGGCAGATGGAGCCATGCCCAGTATGGCCTGGCCTTGGCAAAGAGGCAATGCATAGCACACACACTGGCACTGTAGGCACCCAGGGACTGACACCTCTCTCTGACTCGCAGACACAGTAAAATGGATGACACACACATCACACTACCTGTAACTTACCATGTACAGGCAGTGTACTGCATGCATCTGACATAAGTAGCCCTCAAGCAGCATCCACACAACTGCCACAGGCACAAGGTAAGTCAGTCTTCTTAACAATAATTGAATGTATTAGTATGTTCTGGAAGCATATCTATGGTATTGCTGCATGCATGCAAGGGAATGGGGTGGCCTACTGGGATAGCAGCAGACAACTGACAGCTATGTGGGACCCCAGAAAATGTTTGTCCAATACTGGCCTCACCACACTATGCAGTAGTACCCAAGGTGACAAATCATACTGCAGTATATGTGGTGGGGGACTAACTTGGGGGTCATAGGTCACAGGCATGGATATCAGTGTGGGGGTCCCATACTCATCCCTCAGCCTCATCCAGCAAGTTAGCTCTAGAAAACCATAAAGAAATGTCTGGCAAAGGCCCACAAATGGTGACAATGGTGAAATACCCCCCTACAGACTTACACAGTGATAGCACAGCAGGTCTTGCAGTTGTAGTAAGGATCTGAAGGGTAAGAAGTCTGAAACTCAAATGTATGTCATTACAATCTGACCTGTGGTCTTTAGTGATATACCTCTAGTCCCCAAGACAGGGCAGAATGGTATGCTAAATGGAACCAAAATGAAAAGCAAATATCAGCACAGTCTGTGCAAATGTGTACAGCTGACAGGTGTGCCCCGCCCCCATATTTCTGCAGGGAAATAGCAGCAGAGCACACATTGCAAGCGCTGTCTCAATACACATGATAACTTGTTGAATGATCACAATATTCAGGAGTCAATGAGCTATGTGTATGTGTGGTTAATACTGTCAGGATTTGGCTAGCACTTACTCCTGGCTGTTGTGTGGTAGTGGCCTATTTACAGTGCTGTCTTTGACAGGGCCATGTTCAGACAACTGCAGTGCCAACTATTATACATGTCAGCTACACTTATGGTAGGAGATGTACACACTGTCCAGATGTCAATATTTGTTAATGCAGGAAAGCTGTACAGGTCATGGACAGATGGACAGTGCACAGCTTAGAGTAAACTACACAGTGTCTACTATACCGCTCAACTGTATAGACCTATTGCAGAATGTCCAGAGGTTTGCATCATAATTGTGGTCTGTATAACATGAACTAGTGGTTGCCTGGCAATTCATTGGCAAATCATGCAAGACTATAGTCAGAAAATAACGACAGATTTTAGTGTCAGACTGCAAACCCATAGAAACATGCATGCTAATGCAAAACCTGTTATTGAATCACCTTTCTAGGTTTGTAAGGCCAATACTTAAAAATGGTCCCTACATTTAAGCCTTCATCCCCCAATCACTTATGGTGTTGTCCAGATGTCTGGCTCTCAGAAGTTGAGGTTTCTGAAGGTCAGTGTACTGACAGTGTATAAAAGGCTGACACCTTTCTGTGTCAGCACTGACAACATGTCAATGGCCAACAGCCATACCCCTTGAATGACACAGGTTGTCACAGAAGGAGCACAAGTATGCCTTGTATATCTGTTCTACTTGTCCTAACATTGCATTTGCCTGCCAACTATTTGCCAAACAAGAAATGGTCATGTCAAAACAGCAATGGCAGACAGTGGGGACTCAGACATCAAACCCATAAGAGCAAACAAGCAATTACCAAACCGGTCTCTCAACTGTCTATGTTTGGCAGAACACGATTAACACTCTGTCGCCATGTGTGGGCCTTTGTCTGACTCTCATATTTTGGCCTGTGCAGATGTCAGTCTGTGTTGGTATGACAGCTAGGCCCACATTTAGCCTCATAATAACATATAGCAACACAAACCTTGTAAGGACCACAGCAAATGGAGTGGTGCAATGATGGACAACCTGCTAAATAGGTACACTCAGTGGTGTGAAGTCCACAACCATGTGTGCAATGTAACGGCATGTACCCTGCCCACATCATAATTGCAAATACATAACAGCAACTGCTGTGGCCAACGCCTGTGACTGGACTAGAGAAGAACAAAGAGACACACATAAGGGGAAGGGGAACCACTGGCCAGACAAATGCAGAATGTGCACACCAGAACTGATTGTGCAGTAACATAGGTGCCATGCAGTGTAAGGGGTCAGTAAACATCACCTGCAAATACACAACACACATCCATGTAAGTGAAGGTCCACAACAAAACAAAACCCAAACAATTGACACCTCAGAGGCAAAATCACATGAGAACCCCACACACCTACATACCACAAACCATGTAGATTCCACACAGAAAGTTCTTGCAAACACTGAGGCCTTACCCAATCCACAAACACCTACCCTACACAGATAGGCTAACAGCACTGTCCCTCTACCCCAGTCCATACAGACTCTGCTGAGGTGACTCCTGTCTGGCATACAAATCAATCCAGACCCTGCCTTAATGTGACCATAGCACATCTGGAACTCAAGGCCCACTCCATCAACCTGTAGGTGCAGCATCAACCTGGGCTGTGATATCAGTATGGCTTGTTGGTATGACAGATACATGTACCACACACTCCCCCATCTGTAGAATTCACTCCCTGTCAACAGTAAGGCAAGTGCCTCAATACCCCTAGTGATGTGCTCCCTGTATACATCCACGGGAAACACAGAACACAGACCTGTGAAACCACCTGTGTCCTTGCTAGATAGGGGATCTGTGTGCTGACATGTCCTAACATGGGCTACATTCTCATCTGCATGGGTTATAAGGGCTTCAGGGCCAATAGCCTACTAACATCATAGAAAATCACCAACCTATACACAACTGTCTATCAGTGGCTCACCACATCATTCTGTATTGCTCTGCCACTGACATACCAGGAATTCACAGTCCTATGTGGAATATACTACACATATAATGGACATGTCTGCACAATAGAATGCACTCTGTACCCACACCCATATCTCCCAACCTCTGACAGCAAGACATCTGGACAAGGTCATAAATAAAAGTGGGACAAAGGAACAATGATAGGCATGTGTTGTAAATATTGTCCATACTGAGAAAGTTGGTAGGATGAGGGGTTTTCCATTAGTGGGAATTGTCTGAAGGTTATGTAATCTGAAACAGTAATGTCTGCCATTATTTTGTAACATCAGTCTTCAATTATATGCAATTAACTTGCCATAAAAACACAAGTTTATGTAGACTGGATGAAACCTCTAGGCAAACACCTGGACAATCTTTCAAAAGAATGTACAGTTGAGATGTATGGCCACACCAGGATATGACATCTCAGGTAAGAAAGATAACATTGGTAATCTCCAAACTCTGGACCCTACCCAGTTTGGGTTTGTAAAAGGCAGATCATGTCTCCTAAACCTGATAGACTTATTTGAAGCGGTCACCAAAGGTGTAGATGAGGGTAAGGTGGTACACACAGCCTATCTAGATCTCGCTAAGTCTTTCGACACCATCCCCCACTCTGGAATTTTAGACAAACTCACTAAACTAGGTATAAATCCCTATGTCACAAGATGGGTTGCCAACTGGCTCACTGACCGAACCCACACTGTGAAAGTAGCAGACTCTAAATCCAACTTCAGACCAGTGACAAGTGGAGTACCACAGGGTTCAGTCCTAGGTCCTCTCCTGTTTGGTATCTACTTCTCTGAAGTACAAGCTAACACAGAAGGTCTTTGGCTAACAAAGTTTGCAGATGACTGCAAACTAGGAGCCATAATCAAATCTCCTAATGATGTGGACATCCTACAAAAGGGCCTCACTGAGACAGATGCCTGGTGTCAAAGCCATGGCCTCAAGATCAGTGCCAAAAAGTGCATTGTTATCCCTTTTGGTGAAAACTCTGTACCCATGAACTATCACATAGGCGGTAGTCTACTTAACACCGAAAGTGTGATAAGAGACCTTGAGATACAGGTGGACAGTAGTCTCTCCTTTGATAATCACATT